>NW_009647942.1:2803657-2815493 GCF_000708025.1 Charadrius vociferus | reverse complement strand
TTTTGTATTTGTAGTTTTAAACCCAAAATAGAAAAGAACGGTAGAATTCTTAGATGTATGTGAACTTGTGTGAGTGTTTACACTTGAAAGTAGGATTTAGCTGACAATTTAGGAAATAGTTCTTTTGACAGTTATTTGGTTACTCCTGTGTTGCTCCGAGTGCTGTCCCAACAGCACCCCAGAGGGTGGGATGTCGAAATGACTAGAGCACAGTTGCTCAGAGATTATCCGATTTATTGAACAGACTGACTTTAGGAGGTGATCTGGAGGTGCAGGTGAAATTCATACCTCATTTAGAAGAAGTAGAGCTCAGTTTCCTGGCATGTTAGGCATCTGTTCCTGTAGGAGCCTTACTCCAAATTGCAGTGGACTTGACTTGAGCAAAATCTTTATTGCAGGTTTCACTACAGATACTAGTGCCATTCAGCGCTTATGAACCATAACTCAAACTCAGAATAAACCTTTAGTTCTGACTGTAGCAAGACAAGAAATTGCTCTTATCTGTCTATGTTGTTGTTTTTTTATATAACTTTTGGGTTTTTTCAGTGGTCTACAGAATATCCAAGCAGTAGCTTGCAAGGTTTTCAGTATTTTAACTGTGCTTGTAACTTCTTTATCTTAGCTATGTTACTTTTATCTTATTGCTAACTCCCACCTAACCCTTTCCATTTTCTCTGGACTGACTTTGAAGTCAAATTGAAACTGCTGAATCTGTTTGATTTGAGTTGAAAATGAAGGACATCTTAAGACATACTGCAAATGTTCATGTCTGGGGGGGGATTTTTTTTCTTGTGTGTTTTGGTTTTTTATTTGTAAACATTTTTGAAAATAAGAGGTGAAGGATTTTAGGATTGTTTGCAAATTGCTGTTCTTATTTCAGTGGGCTATCAATACATTTAATATTGATATTTTAATGATTAACACTTTACATCTTTCTTCTACACTTAACAGGCATTGACGTTCAGAAATCTTTTTTCTTTTTGATTTTTTTCACATGCACTATGTTATGGAGGTTAAATTATGCACCCATCTTCTCTTTTACTTCGTTGCCTTCACTTCTGTAAAAAACCAAAAAAGTTTGGGAAATGAGAAATGGATCAGTTGGTGTTACTCAGCTTCTTGGGCGGAGACAGTCTACCAGTGTAACTTGCTGCTGAGAGTGCTATTTTAAGTTTATTATTATTCTTCCCCTCATTATCATGAGTTTAAAGGATACCCTGAGCAATGCTGAATACTGTATGTGGATTTGCATTGCTTTTCTGAGTTGGACATGCTGTTGTTTGTTCTCATGTGGAGGCTTTACTTTGCTGATACCTATATTCTTTCTCCTCACAATTCCACCACTGTTGATTGTAGGTCTGATGAAAGTGATTCCTCTCTGTCGGAGGTACACAGGTACTCTCTCTTTCTCTTTTCTGTTTTCTTGGCATCTCTCACTGAAGTTATCCCAGTTCTTAGGAAATTTCATTTTGCTGCATGAATCTTCCTGATACTTGTGCACTGTATATCTTTTACTTTTGCCAGAAGTTTTAAAATCTGAAATTTTGGTCAAGCATGTCTCCCTTTTCCTTTTTTAGGGTGTTCTTATTGTGGAGCATGCCAGGTTTTTTCTTTTTTTAATTAAGTATGATATAAACCTTTTCTTAGATGTAGTCTTTCTCTTTGTTTTCTTAAAAAAAAAAAAAAAGAGGAGCAGACATTTTCTTAGGTTTTATATGCTTCTGTCTGTCTCTTTTTTCAGTTGTATGCTTTGGTCAATAAAAATTAAATCCCAGTGTAAATAAAAATTAGTAGGTTTTTCATTATGTCTTTCTGACAGAATGCACAGTGGCTTAAGAGGTGAAGGAAATGTCCCCGTTCATGTTGGATTTTGGTGAAAATTAATTTATCGAGAGAAGGGCAGTCAAAGGTCTAATAATAATGTGATGGTGGCTTTGTCTGGTTATTGTAGCAGTCATAGCATTTTTTTTTGTCTGTGGATTTCAGAGCACTGCACATAGGTAGATAAATAGATCCAGGACATGTATTTGACATGGCTTGTCCAGGGAACAAGTGGGTGAGAACTGCAGTAGGAATAACTCTGTCTAGAGACAGCATGATCCACTGGGGAATACTACAGACAAAACCATATTAGGTTTGTGTGGTGTTAGAAAACAAAAGTATAGACACCTAAATTAATGATTACAATAATTTAAAAGTAAATTGTTCCTGTATTCTTGAAAACAGTGTAGATTGAAAGGTGAATGCCTTTCCAAAATGAGGAAGTTAATGTCAAACAATTTAAGGCAATGATAATATTAGTAAAATCTGTAAAAGGATTGTGGAGGAGTAATGAATTATATGAATGAAGATGTTCTGAGCAGTAAAAATGTGTAAAAATAATAATTTCTAAGACTGTACTAGATAAACCAGGTAATTGTCACAAAGTTAGATAACATCAGGAATGCATGTTTCCTCCCTGTAGCAAGCTTCTGGACAATATTACAGAATTTTTACATTTTCCTAAAGCATCTGATGGGTTTTTTTGTGACATAGGGCTATGGCTTAGTTCCCTTTTCTCACAGTTGTGTGTAATCCCCAGAAGAACACGACAGTGAGTCTTAACTGCAAGCTGGTTAGGTCACAGCATTGTGTTGCATGTTTGTGGGCATTACCTTGAGGCTTTTCTACACTTAACATAAATCAGCAGGGTCCGTGTGTGTGCAATTGTATGCGTGGGATTTTAGACTGCTAACTTTTATTTGGTGATGAACTGTGACTTTTTTCTTTGTGTGTTTTTTTTTGTTGTTGTTGTTTTTCCTTCTTTCTTTCTGTCTTTCAGGCTGAGTTAGTCTTTTGGCATCACCACAGAACTAGCTACAAATCCCCAGGAAGATTCCTCTGGGCCATCTGTACTCCAGCCATACTCCCTTTTAGCCTTAGTACTAGTGTGGTGTTGGGTACAGGGTGCAGTAGGAACCTCACTTAGGCACAAAAGTTAGCAGCAGTTCTCCAAGCCTGTCCATAGAAGGCAGTTGATGTGAAATGCCTGCTAAGTTTGGAATTGGCAGCAACACTACACTTGCTCCATTTTTCTGAGACACCATTTAGACTAACTGGACTTTATGCAATTTGCAGCCCTAAGGTTGGTCCTATGAATCCAGGAGCACTAAGCATCCTAGTTCATTCAGTATTACGCAGACTTTCCCATATACCCAATACTCAGCATCTTGTGTTTTTCATTTGTTTGTTTTTGTATGTGATTTCCTTTAATTGACAGTCCAGAGTTGGCACTTTTTGAAGGTAAACAGTAAAAATCCTTACATAGTTTATGAAAGGCATTCAGCTGTTCTGCCCATACAAGAAAATTAGATTAATTTTTTTCCCTATGTTTAAGTAAAATATTTTGATTTGTGTCTATTACTACACCCAACTCACATTCTCTTTTTTCTTTAGGGGGATAATTAATCCATACCCTGCTTCAAAATGCATCAGATCATCCCCGCTTCAGTGTATCTATACAGCTGAAGGACATACCAAGGCTGTGCTTTGTGTTGATGCAACTGATGATCTTCTCTTTACTGGATCTAAAGGTTAGGCAAACTTCATGCATCCGTGTTGCCTGCAGAGGCTGCTTTGACATCTTGGGGTATTGTGAAATTCTCACTTTGTGCTTACTGCTGTAAACACACTGGAAGAGTGTGAGAATCCATTTTGCAACATGAGCTGAAGAAAGATTTGCAGTAATTATCTACAGGTTTATAATTCCAATGGGTAGTATCTGGCTGTTTATTTGTAGTGGAAAAAGTAACTCTCAAGAATAACATTAACATTTGTTGAGTGATATGATGGAACCAATTACGGAAACATGTGCACACATGATGTACAATGCAAAGTAATAGCCCCAGGATAGGGGTAGGGGTGGAAATTAGCAAATCTTTGGCTGTGCTACCTACAGACTTTGAATAGGTTCTTCTGCCATAGTTGATACTTTGAGGAGAGCTAGGGTTATTTTCTGCCTCCCCTATCCACCTCGTCCTGGCCCTTGTGGGTGTAAGAGTTGTATGGCTGTTGTGAGAGGGGCCAGATCTAGTCATCACTAAGGTCCCTACTGGATGGCACAGCCACTCTATGAACTTTTCAAATTAGTAGAAATACTCTTTTTGAAGAAAGGTATGCTTTCTGTGGCTATTCTACTACCTGGCTGTTAAACATTACCAAGACACGTTCTTACAGTGAATTGGCAAACTTTTGGTCTAATAAGCTTTAAGCCAACATTTTAGCATTTGTGCAAGTGGATACAAATGCAAAAAAGGATGTATTTTTAGCTTCTGTAAATATTGCTTGGTTAATTTGTATTGAGATTTTAAATTTAGTGGCTATGTGGAGGAAAAAAGTTTCTAATTTTTTTTTATTTTACATCTAGATTTGTTTTAAAGGTTTTGTTTGTTTTTAATGTAGGGGTGCTTGCAGATGTTGCAAATATTTGCTTGCTCTTGATACATGCTAGCTTCCTATATTTATGGAAGTATTTTTTCATATATATTTTTGGAGGGGAAAACTTTTGATAGTATGCTTGTACTCGAGTACAAGAGTGTAGACAGCAGTTTAATTAAAGTTAAGTCTTTTGGAAATTGTTGCTGAAGCAGAAAGCCTTAGCTCACTGACAGCCATAACACTAACAGAGAGTGCCAATTCAGGAATGCAAATAAGCTTTCAGGTACATTGTGGATATTGGGCTCTGGTCTTGATAGTTGGGATTTTTAAAGTGGCTGACAAGTTCCTGGTACGCTTACTTTCTTTGTGCTCTTATAAACACTGCCTACACAGGAAGTTTTCTCTTTATTCTCCCAGTACTTATTCCAGTAAAAATGTACTTCTGAAATATAAAGAGTGATACAGACATGGTGCAACAAGGAGAGTTTCCTGTGTGGACACCACTTGTGTTACAAAAGTCTTGAGAACTTCTAGGCATCTGGGCCTTTAGTACACAAAAGGTTGCAGTATTTAAATTCTTTTGCTACTGAATGAAAACTGTAACTAAAGCACTTACCCTGGGATTTTCAGAGGCTGCTAAAGCACCAAAGAGTTTGGATCACTTCTCGTCTTTGTAACTTTGTTTTGGCTGTCAGTCCCCCGTCATGCTGAGGCTCAAAGCCCCTCCTGAACTATGTGCTTGATGAAGAGTCCTTGAATTAAAAATTGAGCAGTTCTCTTGATCTGCCATCATTCAGACTTTACAGCCTTCAAACTGTTTGACAGTTTGGGCTTGACATGGGATTTTGTCCTTTTAAAATGCTATGGGACCTAATGTGCATATTGTCTACACAATATTTAATGATTAACCTTGCTTATTTTTCATGATGGTAGATGATGCCCATGTGTACTCTACAAAAACAGATTAATTAAATAGGTCTTTAAAAGTGCCTACCAAAACGGATCGTTATATATGAGTGCAAATGAATGTATGGACTTTTTAAAATTAATTGAATTTTGGAAAAATCTGTTTTCTGTGGTGTTTCTTTGGGGTTTTGTTTGTTTAATTTTTCTTTTTTTTTCCTCTCCCTTTTTGCTTGTGTTTATTTAGATCGTACCTGTAAAGTCTGGAATCTGGTAACTGGACAAGAGATTATGTCTCTGGGTGGTCATCCAAATAATGTTGTTTCTATAAAATATTGCAACTACACTAGCCTGGTCTTCACAGTCTCAACCTCCTACATCAAGGTGTGGGACATCAGAGATTCTGCTAAGTGTATTCGGACTTTGACGTAAGTATGGCCTTGAATGTGAAGAGTCTAAATGAATCTTACTTTTAAATAAAAATAAATAAATATTAGATTTAATTCAATAGTGCAGTGCAGCGTAATTTAAGTACACTGTTTGGGGCTAGAGGCTTTCTCTGTGTTCAGGCTAAGTCATTGTAGGGCATTGGTAATACATGGAAACACAAACGAATTTGCCTTCATGCCTATAGTGTTTTATCAAATGTTCAATATTCATAATTGGCTTATTATGAATGCATAATAAGGGAGTCTGTTTTTCTTTTTTTCTTTTTTTTTTTTTTTTCTCCCCTCCTTCCTCCCTGTACTAAGGTCTTCAGGCCAGGCAATGCCTGGTGATGTGTGTTCAGGAAGTACTAACAGAACAGTCACTATCCCAGCTGGAGAGAACCAGATCAATCAGATTGCACTAAATCCAACTGGCACATTCCTCTATGCGGCTGCTGGAAACTCAGTGAGGATGTGGGACCTGAAAAGGTACTGAATGCCAGCAGAAGAGAATGTTCTTTCGGCGGTTACATGTGCATACAAAGTTAATGCAGTGTTGCCTGTTTACGTTAATGTCCATAACCTAGGCAAAATATGGTCAAGATACAGATCAACTAATCCATGCTGTGTTGGTTACTGAGATAATGGAGGTGCTCATGATCTCCTCGTGTTAAAGTTATAAAACATTTTAGTAAAAATGACTGGAAAAATCATAGAATCATTGAATAGTTTGGGTTGGTAAGAACCTTTAAAGGTCATCTAGTCCAACGCCCCTGCAATAAGCAGGGTCATCTTCAACTAGATCAAGTTGCTCAGAGTCCTGTCCAGCCTGACCTTGATGGGGCATCTGCCACCTCTCTGGGAAAGCTGTTTCAGTGTTTCACAACCCTCATTGTGAAAAAGTTCTTCCTTCTATCCAATCTAAATCCACCCTCCTTTAGTTTAGAACCATTACCCCTGGTCCTGTTGCAATGGGCCCTGCTAAAGTCTGTCCCCATCTTTCTTAAAAGCCCCCTTCAAGTGTTGAAAGGACAAAACACATTCAAAGGAAAAATAGGCTCTAGGTTTTGTTTAAAATAGGGTCTATAAAACATATTCTTGTAAGGTGACAGATGCATGAATCCTGGCTAGTACTTGTTGAGATGATGAAAGCCGACTGATGTAATGTAATATAATATGGGGTATGATAGCCACACTGTAATAGCACTTTTCCAAACAGAACCTGCACCCAAAGAGTGTGTTCAAAATAGAGAATACTTTGAGGGGTCTGATTTGTCTTTACTTCAAAATTTTTTAAATTCTTATTTTACATAAGTAGAAGCTTTTGTTTACATTTAACATAGATTTAACATTTACACATGGTTATGTATGAGCAATAAAGTGTACGTAACCATGGGATGAATAGTGAAGACATGGGGAAAATAAAAAGATCCATTCTGGCAGAAACTGCACTACAGATTGCATAGGATATATGAAAAAATAACAAATCCTCATTTCTTCTCTTATTCTTGAAGATTTCAGTCTACAGGAAAGCTAACTGGTCACCAGGGTCCTGTTATGTGCCTTACTGTAGATAGAATTTCCAACGGACAAGATCTTATTGTCACTGGTTCCAAGGATCATTATATAAAGGTAAACTGTTAGTATTTGCTTATTTATTTTAACTCTTCACATCAGCATGGGATGCAGGCTTCAGCAGAAGTAACTCACATCTCCATATCTGATAGCCAAAATGGGAATTCTTTCATCAGTTATAGATTATGAATAATGTTCAGTCTTAATAAACTCTTATCACTTCAGTACTGTTTTTATTCGGATGTTTGTCTGTAGTAGTAAAACTTTTTCTTAATCCCCAGTAAGGTGGACATCAGGTGTATGAAGTCTTGGAGAAATATTCATAGCACCTACTCTTAAGATACTTTCAAAAGCTAAATGTTACTTAAGTCAGTGCCTCTGTTTTGGAGTGCAGACCTCATTGCCTCAGCAGAGACACTTTGTGTGCTCCCCACAGAAAAGAATGGGGTCTAGCCCAGGCTCTTGCTTAAGTATTACTGGAGTTCTGGAGGGGGGAAGGAGAGAGATCAGCACATCTCAGCCAATGTGCCCAGTCTATGTGGTATATTCATTAGCACACAGGTTGCTCTGCATTGTGATTAATTCACTCAAGGGTAGGGAATCTGTTTGTTTGGGGGGTGGGTGTGTCTGTCTGGGTGTTTCTTTGTGTGGTTGTTTTCTTTCCCTTTATCCCTTTTTGCACCTCAGCCAGGTGATATTTGAACCTACAAGCTCCTGTTTCTCAGGAGTATGCCCAAACCACCAGACTATGGGAACTGTACATCATCTTCCCCATAAAGCTGACCCTCACACTGCAAAGAATGTGGGATTCATGAGGCCAAAGAGAAAATGAGCAAGATACTCTAGCTTCTTGTGAGGGGGTGCCCTTCAGTCTAGTCTTTATACTTCTTGCACACTGGAAGAGGTATATAAACATGACTGGGAGTGGAGCAGGAACCAGAACCCAAGTGAGCTTTCTCACTGAGCTCGGCTTTTGCTTTTTGACATTATCCTGCAATTCTTGGACGGTTGGCTGTGCACTGGGCCAGTTTCAGAAGATTGCCTGGGAGGCAGGTGCATAGCTTGATGGTTTGGGCTATGGATTTGAATCCTGTCAACAGTCCTATGGTTAGACACCAGAGGATTCTTAAGCAGTAGGGCGACAGAGAAGAGGCACTGGAATATTTACTTCTCTGCACAGTTCAGAATGTTGGGTTTGTTAAGGGCTACCATCCTGGCACAGTAATGAGTGTAGGACCTCAGTGGGGACAACAGAATGTGATCATGTAATGCAAGTTTGTCATGGTTCCAACTCATGTGACAAGCAAGGAGGTTGAAAGGGCTTTTGGAAAACAGAGCTGTCAAAAGTCAGAAGTTTTTCTGCCATTCTTGTGTGCTCCCTTGCTGTGGGCAGGCTACATAAATCCTTACGGGGCTGCCTGCTTCTTGACATACACTGCTAGTATATCCACGGATATTTGGCCATGAGTATGTGCTGCAGAGTAATGGCTGGTCTGCAAGGTGAGGGCGTCCGTAAATTGTCAAGCTGCTTTGGATAGTACAAATGATTTGTATGTGCATGGTGAGTGCAGCGGTTCGGGAATTCTCAGTGCCTCTCCATGTGGGTAGGCCCGCTGGGGGTAGCAGGTCTGGTCACAGATACTGCTTTCCCCTGCTGCAGGAAACTACTATTTTGTCAACTAAGCCAGGAATATTAGTCACCGCTGTCTTAAGTCCCTAATTTTTCTGGTGTATCATTGACCTTTTTTGTTACAATTGGAACTGATACATGTTAATTGAATGCTGTAACTTAAAATACCTTTAATTCACTTCAGGTATGCTTTTACACTACCAAGCGGTCCATTTTTTACTGCCAAGCTTATTCATTTTAAAAG
Source organism: Charadrius vociferus (assembly GCF_000708025.1). Taxonomy (NCBI): domain Eukaryota; kingdom Metazoa; phylum Chordata; class Aves; order Charadriiformes; family Charadriidae; genus Charadrius; species Charadrius vociferus. Next base: position 2,806,297 of record NW_009647942.1, on the reverse strand, counting down.
GTCAATGAAGAGCAAATAATAGGGGATGAAGTCTGACATTTGCTTGTGAAACAGAGGTAGTGGTTCAAAAAGTTAAAGCTCATCTGTTCCTCCTCAGCTCAGTCTAACTGGATGAGTTCTGGCTCGCTACAATGCATAATGAAACAGGGTTGCTTACACTGCTTGTCTAGGGACAAAGAGCTGATGGGGTGGATTATGCCTTAGATTGCTAAAATGACCTCACTTAAAGAATCTATTTTAAGCCCCCATTCTTGGAGCACAGGTAAGGAAAGAGGTGTGTCTAGTCCATGGAAAGCATCAGCATGTAATGGTATGCAACCCTTGCCAAAACACCTTGTCCAGAAAAATAAATTAATGCGTCTTCCTGCACCTGCCTGTACAATTCCCCCAGTGTGAGTCGTGTTTCCCATACTCAGTCACGAGCTTTGTTTCTCTAGCCCACCACACAGTACACAGATAGGCTCTTCCTTGTGAAGATACTGTGTATTTCATAACCAAGTAGTAGCACTTCTTCCCAGAGCAGTCTTCTCTAAAGTCAGTGAAGCCTTCTGCTTCAGGCAAGAGGTAGAAGAGGAGAAAGGAGTTGTTCTGGTATTCTGTCAAATATACATCATGATACAGTGGCCTGTAATAAGACTTTCTGAGTTTTCTCTGTGAAGTTTTTCACAGCAATGTCTTCTAAGATGGTTAGATGGCAGATAATTTTGCTTAACATATCTGATCATTTATTTATTTATTTTAGATGTTCGATGTGACTGAAGGGGCTCTTGGAAGTGTAAGTCCTACACACAATTTTGAACCTCCTCATTATGATGGCATCGAAGCACTTGCTATTATGGGAGACAACCTTTTTAGTGGATCCAGAGATAATGGAATTAAGAAATGGGATTTGGCTCAAAAAGACCTTCTTCAGGTAAGGGAAAAAAATCACGCAGCTAATGTGACAGTCATGCTGTAGAACCGTTTTCAGGCTGTATAAATGTTCAGGCTTATGCAATGACTATTCACTTAGACACTGATGTTTTTAATAGGGAAGGCACACAGCACTGATTAAGAAAGAAATCGATAATATGCTTGATCTTTTACACTAGGAGTGCAGTTGCTTTTCTTTTCAGTGTATGTAGCATCAGGGAATTCTGAAGTGATTAGCCCTCTATTTTAGCTCTGAGTCTGTGGGGTTTTGGGGTTGGGTTTTTTTTTTTGCCTTCAGAATGAAGGCAGTGCCTGCCTCTATGACTGGAAATCATTCTTGTCATTGACAAGTTGGTAAATTTTGGACTGGGAATCCATTAATGGCAAACGATGCTTTAGATCAGGCTACAGAATATTTTCTTCTGAAGAGGGTTTACAACCTACTTCGCTCCACACAGTCTTTTTGCTAAAAAGCTTACTCCGTAGATCTCCATTCATCTTGTTATACAATGCATATTTACCTAGTGTATACAACACACACATAATAATCTGTTTGCTGTTAGAACATATTTGCTGTAAGATTTTATTGTTAAAAAAAAAAGGGGGGGGGGGGGGCAAAAAAGGACCTTAAATCCAGGGAAAATTTGAAGTTCATTGTAGTTTGTATGACATGGAGAGCTTTGATTTTTGGCTACTTGCTATAAGCCAGTTTGTTCTTTTAGGTCTTACGAGAGGTTGTTGAGGTAGAGATGCAATTATTTAAGTTGAGACTGCGTGAGAAATGAAGGATGACCTCATTAAAGTTGTAAGAAGCATCTTCACTCTTGCATTGTAGGCTCATTAAAATATTATAATGTGCATTTTTACTGTTGCAATTAAATTAACAATAGAAAGAATACAGGGGCAGGGGGTGAAGTAGTATGTAACAGTGGACTAGTTGTATTCCTTTTCTTATTTTCCTTTTGGTGTATGTGCATTTCATAATTTCCGTACTTCATGTTCCCCTATTTGTTTGTTGTTTTTCAAAGTAGAACTTAATTGTAAAATCATAGAATTGTTGAGGTTGGACGGGACCTTTAAGATCATTGAGTCCAACCATCAGCCTAACACTGCCAAAACCACCGCTAAACCATGTCCCTAAGCACCACATCTCTGTGTCTTTTAAGTGCTTCCAGGGGTGGCGACTCCACCACTTCCCTGGGCAGTCTGTTCCAATGCTCGACAAACCTTTCAGTGAAGCAATTTTTCCTGACATCCAATCTAAACCTCCCCTGGCGCAAATCGAGGCCGTTTACTCTTGTCATATCACTTCTAACTTGGGAAAAGAGACCAACCCCCACCTTACTATAACCTCCTTTCAGGTAGCTATAGAGAGTGATAAGGTCTCCCCTCAGCCTCCTTTTCTCCAGGCTAACAACCCCAGTTCCCTCAGCCATTCCTCATAAGACACGTGCTACAGACCCCACACCAACTTTGTTGCCCTTCTCTGGACACGCTCCAGCACCTCAATGTCTTTCTTGTAGTGAGGGGCCCAAAACTGAACACAGTACTTGAGATGGGGCCTCACCAGTGCTGAGAAGGGGGGGACAATCACTTCCCTAGTCCTGCTGGCCACGCTATTCCTGATACAGGCCAGGATGCTGTTGTCCTTCTTGGCCACCTGGGCACCCTGCTCGCTCATATTCAGCTGGCTGCGGACCAGCACCCCCAGGTCCTTTTCTGCCGGAC
>NW_009647942.1:2793668-2803637 GCF_000708025.1 Charadrius vociferus | reverse complement strand
CCAAGCCTGTAATGCTGCATGGGGTTAAAAATGATCTCGCATCCTTTTTTTTCTTTTTTTTTTCTCTATACAACGTGCATTTTTCAAGGAGTTGATATTAAAGCGTTTGGCAAAATAAGATAAATCATTTTTATTCACTGCCTTTTTAGGGATCGAAGAAAAGTGCTTTTCCTTTTGCTAATCATGGGTTCATGCAGGGTAAATGGGCCACTGGCAGTCACACAGTGCAAAGTTTGCCTGCTGATCCAAGCAAGGCCGACTTTGTAGTTAGGTTTGGTTACTCAAGGCCTTGCCTAGCTGAGTTTTCAAAATCTCCAAGGTCACACATTGAGCAGCTGCTCTGGGTGGCCCATTGCAAGCCTTAAACTACTCGTGTGAATTCCACCACCACCCCTGGCCTCCCATATCTAGTCAGAATTTATGTTGTTGCAACTTTCTTTTTGTGTGTACTCTTGACTGTTTTAGAGGAAGGGGAGGAGAGAGGGAACCCACCTGAAAACAGAGCTGGGCCGCTTTAAATTATAACACTTCGCGGAGGTCCTGGTTTGGCACATGTGTTGAACAAGATTGGTCCTCTAAAATTGATGAAAAACACTTGACAAACGTGCTATTCGAAAGAATTCAGACATTTACTTCATTTGGTGCTATACAACTCAAGCCACAAAATGCTTCTGTGACAAAATTCAGATTTATAAGAACAAGGCACACACCCCCTCCCTACTCCCCCCCAGTTTCATTAAGTGCTGCAGGACCAGAACACCAGTGTTGTGATAGCAGTGTATATTATAATATGTAAATATGTCTATAGATATATTACATAAAGGCCAAGATGATCCTAGAAATCTGAATGTGCTCCATAATATGAGAAAGGCAGCAAACCAAAGCAGTTCCTACCAAACTGAACTGGAGAAGAGCCACTCTTGGTCCCCTGATAAGACAGCAAACTTGGGCTATTATTTCCCTAGTGTTAGTATCAAATGGATGTTGTTCTCGGCTGCTCTGTGCGGCATTTTGCTTTCTGAATTAGCAGTAAAGTGCTAGTGTCCTTCCTCAATAAAGAATTAATGTATTTTCGTTAAGTGCTACATCACAAAATCAATTTATAATGTGTAGTGGGAAAAGAAGTGAGGCAGGCAAATATAGAAACAGTTTCTGTCTCCTGGTGTATTTTTTGAGCAGTATTTTGGATTTTCTTTTTGTGTTTTACAACTTTTACAGGCAGACTTCAAACATATATGGAGACCATATGTTCAAATATGTATTTAAACATATGCAGATTTAGCATTAGCCTAAATTAATTTCTATTCCAAGTCAGGTCAGTTGTGTATATTGGATTTTCTTCTTGTTTTGCAGTAATGTTTCACAAAGAGAAACAAACATGTGGTATAGAGGTAGCCTCACGGAAATAGCACCATCCTTGCCCTAAAGAAGGAGAAGCCATAGGGCTGGGATATACCCAGCGTCATATAGCAAATCGACTGCAGGACAGGAATCAGGATTAGAACTTGGCATTTTTCCACTTCTGCACTCATTCGTCTTAAAGTTTTTGCAGCCCTGTGAGACTTGCCTGCCTTCTCTTTTTCAGCAAGTTCCTAATGCTCACAAAGACTGGGTGTGTGCTCTTGGCCTGGTACCTGGCGCTCCGGTTCTGCTCAGTGGCTGCAGAGGAGGCACCCTCAAGCTCTGGAATGTGGATACCTTTGCACCCATTGGGGAGATGAAGGGACATGACAGCCCTATAAATGCAATCTGCACCAACTCCAGCCATATATTCACAGCAGCAGAGTGAGTTTTTCTTCATGAATCTTTCTTTTCCGTAGCTCCTGTTAAAATTCTTTCCGTGCAAATATATTTAGGAGATCTTCGGTTGTGTAACTCACTTCATAGCAAGCATGGGAAGACCTGGTCCATGCCCCTAAATGCTAATAATCCACTGCGGTGAACCCCAAATGGGGTGCATGCACCCCAGGGGGTGCACAACATGATCCTTTGGGCCACAGGAAGAAAATATTAGAACTTCAGTAGTACATATATATAATTTATAAATGAATAAATACATATGGGGGGGTGCTGAAAAATTTTTAGTGGTGGGTTGCATGATCAAAAAAGTTTGGAGACCACTGATCTACAGGATGGCAGGGAGAGTTTGGCAGTAGTTGAGAACTTTACCAGCTAGTCGCTACAGTTGGGCTGTTTACTGCTAGGACTGATTCCTGACCTGTGGGAATTTTTCTAAATGCCGTTGGGTTTTGGATGGGTTTTTTGTTTTGGTTTGGGTGGGGTTGTTTTTGTTTTTAAGCGCTGGAGTATAGCAGAAGCCTTGCAAGCTGTCCTGCTGTCCTTTAAACACTTTGATTTGAATATTTGCTTCCTCAATAAAAGTGAGCAAATTGAGCACCTGAAACCTCAGGGGACTTGACGAAGAAAAGTTTCCCCTTCTGGAGAAATTGTGGGAAATGGCAGCAGGGCCCACTTAGTGGCATAGTCTGACCACAGGAGCTGTTATCTTCTAGTGCCAATTGCAGAAGCTTCTGGCCTTCTGAATTGAATGCAGGTCTTTCTGAATCAAAGCAGGATTTCAAAGTTGCCAAGTTTGCATGTTTGGTGGCCAATTTTTATGTTTAAGCATTAATAGAAGGGGGTTGAGAAGTCCAAGCTTATGTCTCCGTTTGCCTAAAGATTATTAGTAAGTTTAGAAGCTGAAATTTATTCTTTATGACTAGTGAAAGAAAATCCCAGCCTTTTGGCACTTGTAATGTTGTGGTGAAGGTCTACAGAACTTGGGGTATTCCTGACAATTTACAGTGAAGTGAAGATTCAGGTCAGAAAACCTCTGTCCTGTGAAAAAGTCTCTCCTGACTGCTGCTTCCTGGCTTTTTTGAGGGCGTTATAAGGAATATATGAGTCAATGTTTGCTAGTCACAGAATTCAATGTTCTTGAGAAATTCATGACTTCTCTTGTACAGGATAAATTGCTACTTAACAAGACTAATTCTTTATTTTACTTTTTGATTATGATAATAGTTTTGAAACACATTCCATGTGATACTTTACTTACACATATTTTAAAATTGTGTAAATAGTGATTGTTGCCAAAAGTACAGAATTACAGCTTGCTTATCCTGGACTTCTGAGCACCAGCTCAGTGCTATTCACTTTCCGGCACCTATCAAAGGGTTGTGGTGGTGGGATGGTTTTTGGTTTGTTTTGGTTTTTGGTTGGTTTTTTGGTTGGTTGTTTTTTTTTTGTGTGTGTGTGGGGGGTGGACTTCATACTGACTTGTGGTTCTGTGCTTTTTTTAAACTTTTCTTATAGCCTGACTCTCCTTATGTAAACAGAGCAGGTTTCAGGTCCTGTTTTGATTTAACCTGTTACAACTTTTCACACTTTTTTTTTAGTGAGAGGAAGTAGTGTTGTCCTATTGAGTCTGTCTCTCTAATTGTGTAGTACACTGGCTGTTTGCTCATGGTCTGCTGAATTGCAAATACTTACATGCTGGAAGCTGTTCTCTGATGCCAGTCTGCCTAAGCCTATTACCATTAGCTGTATTTTAAAAAAATTAAGTAATAGCAGAGTAGGATTTTACTTTCCTTAGACATGATCTTTATGCTTGCCTAGATGGTTAAAGCTAGTAACCAGTGCTGTGATAAGATTAGAGGATCTTAAATGTGGTACATCTTAGATTACAAAGTCTTCTGGAGGTAGAATGACCCTTGAATATCCATTAGGACATCTTATTTTGCCAACAATGCCTTTCTGAATAAGACACCCGAGCTTTTAAGAAAGCTCGCCCCAGTTTCTCTCCCTCCCCAGTTACCCAGCTCTAATACTGCTTTGTTATGTTTTTCAGTGACCGGACTGTGAGGATCTGGAAAGCTCGAAATGTAATAGATGGACAGATCTCAGATACAGGAGATGCAAGTGAAGATCTTGCCAGTAATTGAAATGATGGGGATAAATGAGTATATTGATGAATTTGAGGTGCACTCTATGCAGTTTGCTGCATGCTTATTAGGCAAACACTGATGACTGGAATGAACTGACAAATAAGAGTGAACTCTTCTACTAGACCTGCTGTCCTTAAAATACGTACTGTATTTAAGAAAAAAATAACCTCTTGGTAACATGCTTGTGTCTCAATGGTCACATAAATATGTCTATGTATTATGGCTTAATTTGTGTGCATATGTAATACTTGCAGTTTAAATTAACTGGAAATCAGTCTTCTCTAATGACCATCTCAAAATTATAACCTGGAATATATAACAAAAGTGCTCTGCTGTATTTCACTCACAAGTATGATCAGCTGTTTTGCATTTCACGGTAGCAGGGGAATGATGATGTTCCAGTAATAAGCCTTTGATTACAACAAGCAGTTTCAAGATTCTAAAGGTCACTTACACTGTGGTGTTAGGAAAGTGGAGTGAATAAAAGATGGGGGGTAAGCTGTTAATGACACATCTATCTGACATGGCTGTATCCTGCTAACAGCAAATGCCATGTGATTTGTGTTTATGTTAGCATATAATCCTTGTTGACCAAAGTTGTGCAGCTATGTATACTTTGTGCTCAGGACTAGAACTCAAATGCTCATAAATTGGTATGTTTTATTAGTGTTTTGCCTGTATTCTGTAATGACTAGGTGTTCTTAATGTCATAACAGAAATATCTTAATCTATTTTTCTTATGGATTTGTTTCTATCATCTCACACTTTCTTTTTTAAAGCAAATGTCTTTCCTTTTTATCTAATTTTATATGCTGCTAAATGTATTTTAAATACACTGTTTTGCAAACCTTGGCAGTTACTTTGAGAACTGAACCACGTGTATTGGAAAAAGCTATGTAAATAGATGGTTGTACAAAGAAAATATCTTATCTTGTGCCTGTATGACTTTTAAAGCTCTTAGAGTGTGGATATTGAGGGAGGATGTATAATTTACCCAACTGCTCTGAATATTAATTTGTAAATTCTGCAAATTTTAAAAATGTATGTAGATTCAGATACAGTGTTTGGATATTGAGGTTTTTTTTGTTTGTTTGTTTTCCAGAAAATATCAGTCTGTAAATTATAGCTTATGTAGGTAACACTTAAATAAAGATGTGAATGTGAACTCCTTCTCTTTGCCTTTTTCATCATACTTCCTTATAAAAAATTCACATCCCTTGCAGGGGCCCCAAATATAAAATGCACAATTTTACACAATGCAGTAGAATAGCTTGCTGAGAACTACAGCCCGTAGCTTGTTCTGGTATCCCACGTCTGTTCTCCTTGGCCATTGTTTGTGTTTTGATAGTACTTAGGAACCCTGGTAGGATTTCCTCATACTAAGTATGGTACAGACTTAAAGTGAAGCAGATGGCTCCTGTTCCTAAGAGATGGCAGTTCTTACCTTATTACATATGGTCTGTCAAACAAAGAAAAGTTCTGATGCCTCTCACTGATCTTAAAGGAATTATTCCTTCTCAGCTCAGCTTGAAAGGAGATAAAAATGCATACTGCTCATGATTTGAGGTTATGGATTTAGTCCAAGTTTTGGCAGAAAGGAGGAATGATACATATTATTAAGAACCAATGTATAGTAGAAACAATAGTTAAAATAAACAGCAGCAATACCAATTAGTGTTTATCTATCATGCTTTTTGACTGCTCAAGGGGTGTACACACGTAAGATTTGGGACCATATCACAACTTTGAGCAAAACTCCCAGTGGAGGGTGGATTTACGTGCGAGACTCATGTGCGAGGCTTTCTGTGCCGGGCTCCACAAATGACGCCAATAGCTTGGTGAGCCCTGGTTTTGGAGCTGAACAGTCACGGCTGTCATCTGGGAACCCTGGGGAGCTGTGGTTTCTTAGTTGTGTGTGTTTGTGTATGTGTAAGATTCATATGAATATTTCCTTCAGCAACTGCAGGACAAAAGTCCTTACAAACCCAGGAAATGACGACCTGCTGTCAGGCTGCTCTGCTTTGGCCGACCATATGGTGAGGGGCTGTCGTGGCAGCAGGCTGAATTGCAGATGCTTCTCACTGGTAATGCTTGACAGCACAGACATTTTGTTTTATGAAGCTATCTCCTGATGGGCACCAATATAACTTAAATAATGAGTGTATAGAAAGATACTCTTTTTTTTAATTTTTTTTTTTCCCATCCAGGAAGGCATTCCACACAAACCAGATCTTATCATAGAACACAGCTTTATTCTGAAAGTTCTTGCCATCAAGTAACTGTAAGAAAATTGTCATTTTGTAAAACTCACAGTAACAGTGTCTTGTTTTAATGGAGAATTCTTCAACTGTTTGTTTTTCTCCAAACTTTTCATGTGTACTATAAAACTACATATGTAACAAAAGATAATATGAAATCAGAAAGATGTATGTACTGGTCTCCGACTGTCTGAAGATGTTTCTTTACAAAAAAAAAAAAAGGTGGTCCCTGAAAAATGAATTTTCTAAGAATTCTAAGTTGTCCTGGGAAAATCATGTTCTCTCTCAAAGTTAGAATTCCATATCCCATCTTATCTGCTTAGATAAATTCTTAAATACGGGCAAGGTCATGTGTTACAATTAATCTCGTGTAAGATATGAATGCTGAGAAAATATTTGCAATGTTTCTTATTACATTTTGGAACAAATGCTTATCATGACCCTGCCTTGTATAAAAGGCTCCTTGGTGCCCGCAGCAGTCGGCGTTGGACCATGGAGGGGATGAGGAGCCTGTGTTTCTGGGCTGTCGTCCTGGCAGGTAAACGTATGGCATTTGTATTTTGTCATAGGCTTGAAAGCAAGATCTAAATGTGATAACAACAGAAGAGCTATTAGGGGAGATCTTCTTTTTACATGGAAAAGGAGAGAACGGGCATGGCTTTAACTCCACCTGAGGTGACTCTGTGGGGAAGACAACAGAGCTGGCTTGTTTAGAAATATATCCCAGTCAGCTCTTGGGCACCAACATAGACACACTGGAGCCAATGTGGGATCATTCTGCTGCTGAAAGCTACCCTCTACTTGGCTAGTTTGTTTGCTGTAATTTTTACCCCAGTATACCAGAGGTTAATTAGGTCTAGAATCTAATAAAGGGGAGAATACATCTTATTATGTTGCTAGATAAAGGAAGAGGGAATGGCTGCAGCAAACACCTTTGAAATGTAGGGATGAACCCCAAATGTAAAGACTAATACTATTAAATTAGAAGGTATGTGGTAATACTTTAATTCCTTGCTTTTGCTTTATTACAGCATTTTCTAATCTAATTTCACAAAATTGAAGTCAAGGTTTTTAAAAATCAACAGGGATATTTTTTCACGTATATCTTTCAAACTACTTTGCTTTAGTTTCTGTTCCCATGGAAATTATCATGGAAAAGCAGCAAGTAGCCATAGCTGTTGCTATGTTCAACTGCTCGTTTGCATTTCATCTTCTATGTTTGTTTACAGACATGGGCCATAAATGCAGTGAGAATGATGCAGAGATTTAAAAATTAAAATGTTTTTAAGAAGTAGGGAAGGAAAATTGCATCTTCCCACTTGCTGCTATCCCATTTGTACTATAATGGAAGTAAATTCAGAAACAAGGAAGCAGCCTTGTTCAGCTGCTCATACCTGCAAGTGCTTGTTTTCCAAATGTGCTGGAAAATTTAGTCTTCGCATTGATGGAGGGCGAGGAAAAGTCTTGGCTCCTACTGGGGCAATTTTTTTTTCCCCGTGAACTAGCTTTTTCATTCACAAGATCCTGCTTATGAGGTATTTTGAAAGTATTTTGTTATACAAATGATTTGATAAGTCTCTTGTGAACCTATGCTACGTAAGATGATGCTGAATTAAGATTCTGATGTAGTACGTTCAGTCATACTCTTTGATTTCAGCAGTGAACACACTGATGCTGCATTTGACTCCCATTAGAAAAAAAAAAACAAACCAAAACTAAATAAAATGTGATGGGTTTACTCTACTTTGTGCTTTGTCTGCCAAGGTGTTCACTCAAATGCACGAGCCATGTCAGCGCACAGCTGCTGGACACAGAAGCCTTGCATTGATTGCAGAGGTGACGCTTGGTACAGCATTTTTTTAGCCTCTGCAGTTGCACAGGTTTAAGGACCTCAGGATCCAGAGGGCTGCAGGAAGCCTTTGGAATCCTTCTGCCTCCCTCAATAAGCAGCAGTATTCGGTGCCCAGTGGCACAAAGGCAAGGCAGTTATTTCCATGGGACTTGCAATCTGTCTGTCTTTCCCACACCTGCAGCAGGGACCCAGTATGGAAAGACAGGGATTTCCCCACCCAGCCCAGTCTTCAGCGTTTCATTAGATCATTGATGAATCCTCTCTGATTTCTGCTCCAAGAAGAAATAATTTAGGGATTGCAGAGGGATGTTCATATTTCTATTACACTTTTGATGAAAAAGAGGATCAGAATTTAGGGCTTTCCCATGTGACAGATCAGGGAGGCGAATGCTGGACAGAAAGCAGCCAGCCTGTGGGGCACAGCTGTCGACCCCAGAAACCAAAGGTGGAAGCCAAGCCTGCCTGTCTGGCAGCTGCTGGAGGTTAACAGGATTTCACCTGTTAATTCCTGCCTCTAGAAGGTGATAGAGGTGTTGTGTCAGAGAGGATCGAGCTCCACACATGCTCGGAGCGCCCGACCTGGGCGTCAGATACTGCTGCATCAAAGGGAGGATGAGAGTTTTGTCAAAAGGCAAATGTAGATGGCACTCAGCTCCTGCTTTTCTGCGTTTCCCATCCCCTACTTGGAAATCAGCTCTGGCATCTCAGCATGATGGCATTTTCTAGCGAATCTACAGTTTTATTCTGTAATTTTTCCCAGTATACATAATTATTGCTTGTGCACATCTGCTTGTAAAGTTCTTTATATGGAGAAGCCCAGCCTGCATCAGCAATCACGTTTTAAGCTTTCAAGCGCACAACAGTCCACATGAAAAAACATTTAAAGCAGAGGTATTAGTCATTTTATGGAAAAGAGCAATTATCGTTCAAGTAGATTTAATCTTTGAATATTGCTGTAATGACTAAAATGACATCAGTTAACTTCAAAATAAGTATGCTGCCTGTGGTACGCCTGCTCTCTTTAAGAATATTTGATAACAGAGTGTTTTCTCAGTGTGGCAGGGAGCCGGTCTCGGGGTCCCCCTGCTCTCAGGAGGCTCTCTCCACGCAGGGGAACCACAGGGCTCGACCTGCAGCTGCAAAAAGGAAAAGATTCGGCACCTTACTAATGTTTTTGTCAGGTTGATTCTGCAAATGACTCATTTGTGCCTTTTCTTTTACTGCTGGCATCTTCTCTTTACTCATAATGTCATAACCTCTATTAACACAAACTACTAATACTACTTATATGTAGTAGTCATACAATATAGAAATGAAACCAAATCCAAACATATATATAAAACAGTATTTTTGTATTCACATATATCATACAGGTGCATGCTGATTTCACATATTTGTATCTATACGTATAGATAACCTCTGTGTATAACATGAGAGAGAATAACTATACTGAGAATGTAGCTTTTTAATATTGATAACAGTTTTAGTCCTTCCTAAAGTTGACCTCCCATTCAGGTAGCCTGAAATGTTGCTCTCACGCCTCACCAGCAGGTTCATTAGCTTGCTGTTTAACTTTCCACGCGTACTTGAAGCAAGTCATGTTTCAGCTGAGCACCAGCAGCTCTAAGCACCGAACAATCCAGACTCACTGCCTCAGCTTGTAAAAGAAACCGGTTGTTCTTGTCTCAGTCGTGAGCGGCAACAGGATGCTGCTCTGCTGTCATCTCAGTCAAAAGAATCATGCATATTAGCCCCCAAATGGGGAAGAAAACACAACAAAAAAAGGATAACTAAAGAACATGGCATTGGGGGGAGTTTAACGTGGTTCTTTGCTGCTCTGACCGCTTTTTCCCCGTGTCCAGCCCTGGGCGGGTGCCTGGGCGCAGGCCAGGACGAGCAGTGCGCCGGCGCT
>NW_009647942.1:2726099-2793579 GCF_000708025.1 Charadrius vociferus | reverse complement strand
CTCCCTGGTGCTTCTTCCCCGAGGCCACCCCCTCCGGCTACTCCCTGGGCGGGAACACCGAGAAGACAGCCACAGGCTGGAAGTAAGTGCGCGCAGCTCTTTCGGTGCTGCGGTCCGGTACCGCACAGCAACCACCACTGCTAGCCCCAGGGCAGTTCAACAGAGACCTTCCCCACGCTGTATGTGAGCTGAGCACGTGGTGGCGAAGCAGCTACCACATCCATAACTTGTCCATTGTCCTCCTTGTGGTAGCGAGGAGGATAATGGACATCTTTCCCTGCGTATAAGCCACGCAGAGATGGGTCCGGTGGTCACACCACGCTGCTGGTGAGGAAACCATGCGCTGGCATGGGGTAGTCCCTCCATCCTACCCTGGGAGCTGTGTCCCAGGAGACCACAAGGTCTCCTCGCTTCACCAGCACCTTTTTTATCCATTAACGGCAAGGAGAGCCTAAGCTAACCTCAGAGATTATTTCTCTTGATAAGTCACTGATTTATTTTTAAAGAGCCGAGGTAGAATAGCAGAGTTGCTCCTCCTGGCCCGCACCAGGGTGGTCACAGGCAGTGAGCAGTTGTGGTGGGCACCAACACCTGTTTCTGCCACAGGGTAACGCTGAACAAACGCCAGGCCTTGTCCCTCTTTGGAAATGACATTTCCCCTGTTGTCTTGGAAGTGGAGTTCCAGACAAAGGACAGACTCCGGTTCAGGGTGAGTATTTGTTGGGGGGAGTAAATATTTTAACCAAAGCAACACACGCTAACGAATGGGCTAACCTGCCTCCTCCTTGCCTTGCTTTAGCTCTACGACCCCAACAGAGAGCGGTTTGAAGTCCCACTCAAGATCGACTCCCCCGGGGTTACCGCTGAGGAGGCCAACTACGACGTGGAGTTTGCAGATGACTCCTCACACTTCAAGATCAAGAGGAAAAGCACTGGCACTGTGCTGTGAGTACCAGATGTCATTTGTGTCGCTTTTCACAGAAATTAAGCGTGATGGGGCGAGCACTGTCTCCTCACACGCTATTGCTTTTGTCTGTGTGACACAGGCTCAAGCACAAACTGGATGTGGCATAAATACAGATTTATGCCTTGTCCCTGGAAAACACTCATTATTGATAGGATGCGCCTGTGTAACAGACAATTATGTACGTGTGTGTATGAAAGGTTATTCAGAAAGACAAATAACTTTTGAGGCTACAACTTCCCATCTTGGGATGCTGGCAGACTCAACTCTTGAAAGCACTGAACTAAGATTTCTGAAATTTTGAGTGTTTTGGAGAGTTGAGCACCAACTCTCCTGACACTCTCCAAGAGGTAGGCCTGGGAAACTAAAGCTCAAAGCCACAGAGTTCATAAGCCTCTAACTTCCAATGAAATCAGCAGAAGGCATTTGTGGGTCTAGTTTGTCACTCTGCAAAAATACCAGTTGTATTCTCAATCTGGTACTGCAAGTTTAACTTCAGCAAAAGCTCCCCTCACCAGCAAATGTCACCAGGTGTCATAATTTCCTGTTTTCTTGCCTTCCACCAACACATCTCTAGTGTGTAATGCTACTTAGTGAGAGACCCCCAATCAAGGTGATTCAGGGATGCTACAGCGTGGCGTTAGCAGCCGTCTCTGGCTGTCTGCAGTGACAAATGACAGTGTTACAGACCGCTCCAGGTTACCGCTGCTTGACTCAGGCGAGCGAAGCAGATGCACAGAATACAGATATATGGGTACCATTTGCATCAGGCTATGGTTGTGTCTATATTAGCATTTTAATTGATCTCAGCAGCGTGTTTGATGTGAATCTCCTGATTGTACCCACCTCTTGTGCGTTGGCTGACCTTGCAGTGGTCCTGAGGAGCACGGATTAGGTCCCTTCCGCATGACCTTACCGAGAGGTGTGCTCTCACACACAGCGCGATCCGACTGCTAATGGGCTGCTTCAGAGCAAGCCCCTGATGTGTATGTGGCCGCTGGGTCCTCAGCACCAGCTCTGCCCATCTTGTGCCCCACCACTAGTGCGAGCACATTCCCAGAAGGTCATTGGGATCCAAGTGGTTCATTGCATGCATTAGAAAATCTACCCCCGAATCGAGAAATTAATGAATTTTCCCTTCCCAAGAAACTCTTTGCTAAACAGACTCAAAATATAAGCATTGTCTTGCAAGCGGTGTAAGGTTGGTTTGACATGTGTGATGCAAGTAAGACAATACAGCCTCTAGAATGGTTTGAGTCTGCAGATGGAACCACTGCACTCAGTTTTTAATTAGTTGCCCATCCTTTTAAATTACAATCTTGTGGCATCTCTTTTCATACACGTCACAGCCAATTCTGTGAAGTTTTCTTTTTGCAGGCTATTGTAAATGAATATATTATGTATTACTCTGATAACAAAAATAATTTAATTCCTCGTTAGACTTAACAGCTTTTTGAAAACAGTGGGCTTACGTTAAAGGCCCAATTTTCTTCTCTTTGTAATAAGAGATTTTTGTAAAGACTCATTAATTGGAACAGTGATGTAAGAGGCGAATGCATAATGCGACATGGTGAGCGGCTCGCTCATGGCCCGTTCCCATTCAGTCCTCCCCATCTTCACCCAAACCCCAAGGGTTTAGGCTCGGTTAGTCGGGGCATGCTCAAATTTGGGATGTCCCAGGGAAGGGAAGAGGCATACTGTGAGGCAGAGGCAGGGTTTGATCATCTGAGCTGCCAAAGGCGCAACCTCAGCGAGAGGCAAAGGAGCAGAAGTTGGTCCCCGCTGAGCAGGTTTCTGGGAGGGCACGTTCACCAGCCTGTTGTGGGCCTGGGGAAGCTTCCTCCATGATCTTGGCAGTGGAGCATCCCTCGTCCCCCAAAATCTATGCTCAGCAGCAGTGCAGGCATGGGGTGCAGCAGCGATGTGCTGCAGAGCCCAGGGAGGTAGAGGGCAGTCGTGGTTAGCGGCATCGGCGCAGCGCTCGGCTGTGATGCTCTGCTGTCGAACATCACCGCTGGAAAAGCATACGTTGCCTCCAGGCAGGTAAAGGAGTTCTGAAACACAGCCGGCCCCCAAAAAAGAGGAAACTGTTGGTGAATATAACACACAGTTAATGGGATTTTTATCCTGCAAACAATGGCAAGGCTGCTGCTAAAGAATTCTTATCGGCAGAGACACAGGATTTTACGTATTGAAAGGGAAATTATATGTTCCCGGGAATTTTTGTACTTAAAGACTGAAGGTTCATGTCCTGGCAGGGAGCCGTTCCTCTCACAGCTGAATCACATTTGGAGTTAAATTCCCTGTGTGAGGAGCTAAAATGCTTCCCTTTCATTTGGCTGCCTGACTGTCCCGTCCGAGTGAGCGAATGCAGGTGCTCAGGGGTACCTCCGCAGCTTGACTTAGAGGGATTTGCAGCCTCCTTAGCCACCAGCAGAGCAGTGCAGATGGAAATGTTCTTTCAAAACAGGAAAGCAGGTTATACATCCTGACCTAAAAGCAATGGGCAGCTGCATTTTCGTGACAGGGGAGGATGAACCCTCAGCAAGCAGCGTTACAGGAGCATCCCCACCAGTGACTGCGCTGGCTGGCTGGGTCCAGGGGAGTGCTGGTGGCATCTGGCATGATAAGTAGCTTTTCATGTTGGTTCAACCTGCCCAAAGGCAGGTTTGGACCCATGGGAGGTGGGGCTGCAGAGCATCTTCATCATTGCCTTGTCCCCCATCCCTTTCCCAGGCACAGCATGCAGAGAAGGTGCTAAACCCCAAATATTTTCCTTTGGGCTGCCTCCAGAGGTGGGAGCTGCTTCTCTCCAGGATGCCCAATGTGCCCACGGCTGGGTGTTGAGCTGCAGAGCCGGCAGCCTCCGCAGCTCTGCCAGGTCAGGGCAGGCTGTGTGGGCAAGTGTCCCTGAGAAACAGGCAAGCACACAACACCTGGGGGGCCTTCGGTCTCCTATTTTAAGATGTGAATGGCCATGGCCTTGCTGTCTCAATGAACAGCTGAATCAATCATTAATCTTCATGTGCACACAAATACTGCTCAGAACAGTTGATGTGTGCAAATAAAACCTCGACAGGTGCTGCGGTTGCACTCCCCCGGTGTCAGTGGATAATAACTAGTATCTACACCAGACCAGGTCCAGGTGGGTGCTGGCCCTTTCTAATATCCTTGAGGAAGGCTTTCGCATTGTAAAGCAATCCCAGCTGCTCAGAAACCTGTTTTTACATGATGCTCCTTATCCCTCACCAGCAGCTTCATACTCTTGGATCACCTGCCCCCCCCCCCAAGCCCAAAATCCCTCACGATGTGGCACGGCTGACCCAGTCCATGTGGGGAAGGAGCCACCTGTCCAGAGCAGAGATACGGTATGGATTTGGGTTGCTCTTTGAAAGTCTACGCTGGTATTCCTTTCCCCTCCTTTCTGTGGTGCAGTCCACCCCGCCGTCGGTGTCCTTGCGCCGCAGACTTTGCAGTGACGGGGTAGCTGACGGCAGGCTCCCGTCTGCCTGCTCGATACAAAGCCCCATCCCGGCTCTGCCACTCGTGCGCACAATGCCTCTTCGTCGTGAGCTGTGATTGAATACCGTGTTGGAAGCGTTGCAGGGGAGAGGCAGCGGAGACTTTGAGATGTTCCTGAATGTGCTTTACAGGAGTTTCTCCCGCTCGCTGTGCACGAGGAGCCTTTGCCGTAGCTGAGCTACCAAAGCACCCTCTCAGGGAGGGCAGGACAAACTCAGGGCTCCGTGTAATCACAATAACAGGGGAGAGGAATGAATTATGTGAGGGGAGAGCCATTAACAGCTGATTGCAAACCTCACGCGGAGCCAGGAGCAAGAATAAAAGGCCAGGTCCCACTACATTTTCAGCTTGCTCCAAGGTAATCAGGAGACAGCCAGTGCTTTGCCTGCATGGGGCGAAAATTAGACAGGGTCATGCAGGGAAATGATCCAGGTGCTGCTGGGGGCTCCGGGACCAGGAGCTCTGGAGCTCCCTCCCTTTCTCCTCCTGGCAACGCCTCTTGGCTTCCTCCCTCTTACCTCTCTCCTCCTCCACTGCTGTCCTTTTCTCTGTCCCATCCAGTTCTTCCTGCTCCTACCCCTCTTCTTCACCCTCTCCTGTGCTCCTGCTGTTTCATCAGTGGCTGGGGAAGGTCCATCACCCATGGGGTGAAGAGGTGCCACCTCCATGTGTTCACTGGTGAATTGCCAAGGAGGTCAGATGAGAGCAGGGATAGGCAGAGCTCCCATACAGATGTCAGGTGTTTTCCATTTTGCCAGGGATGTAACCCAAACCCGCAGCTGTTTTCAGGCTCCAAGCCTTAGATCTGAACCATCAGGGACAGGGACTGGGTCTGCCACCCAAGAGGGGAAGCTCCCAAACTACCGGCCTCATCGAGGCGGTGGGAAACGTCTCCCTCGTCCCATGGTGCTGGGCATGATCAGTGGCAAAATGTTTTGTCAAGAAATTGGTAATTGGCTTTAGTTTAATAAATCCTCGCTCATGGTATCCTAGCTGATCTTGCAGCTCAACTAGGAAAATGGACCATTGTTGGCCAGGGACCTACAGAAATAAAAACAGCAGAGAAAATACTGGGCTGTAATAAGGCAGGCGAGGGAGTAAAACAGAGCCTCTGCATTATTTAGTGGCACATGCTCTCAGGTTGACTACTGTTCTCCCTTCTGCTCCTGCCACTAACAGCAGCAACCACTGGAGGAGGCAGTATCAAGTGTGAGCATGAAGGCTTCAAGAAAGTGTAGATTTCCTCAAGAACAGAGAATAGAAGGCCAGGAACTGTTTGCTTTAAGGCAGCGATAAATAACAAAGACATCCTCATTTTGCAGCGTGTGATTGCTCTGTGGGACTCGTTGCCCCAGGGCAGTACTGACATGGGAGGCTTAGCAGGATACACATTCACACATAATAAAAAAATCATCTGAAGGGAAAAAAAACCCACAACTATTTTTGTCTCCATGTTTCACAACATAAGCTAATTCTATGAAAACAGCCAGAAACTTCCTCCATAAGCAGATTATTGCAAGACTGGCTCTGAGTGACATCTTATGCCTTCCTCTGCGATATCTGGCCTGGGCCATTGCTGGAGACAGGCTGCAGAGGGATAGACTATTGATTTGATTCTCCACTTTAATATCCGTTCTCCAACTGACTTTTCTTTCATGATGTCATACAAATAATAGAAGGCAGAACGTTTTTCCCGAGCCAGATAAGTTCTCCTCTCTCTCTATTAAGAGTTTGGAATACCTCGTTTGCTATCACACTTGGGAAGATACGGCACAAATAACCGAAATCTAATCAAGATTTCCCCTAATTTCCAAAAAGGCTGCTGCAGAGTTCAGCTGCCTTTTTTATTGATTGTGGTAGTAAGCACAGACGCACTTACCATGAAGACGTTTTACATAGGCGAGGCTATTAGAATGATTTATAATGCTATTGTCTTAAACTGCAATTTTGCTGAAAGCAACAGGAGCAAATTGTGTGCATCATGGGTAGCTTGGGTTTGCTCCTAGTTTGTAAGAACCGTTATTTGAGTCCTCTAATCATTGAGATTTATGTTATGTAGGCGAGAAGTATTGCAGGTATATCACTTATCCAAGTGTTTTTCAGAACAAAAATGAAGCATTATATATCCAGCCACTTATAGGAGATGCCCTGATACCATGACGATGAATACAGTAGAAGTAGAGCAGAACCGTGTCAATAACTGTAAATATACCCTGCAATTCTTTCTTTTAAAATGTCACTTTTGTGGAAAATCTGTTGGTTGCTGGTGCTGACTTTCTCCTCCTACTTGAGAAATCAACTTAAAAGTAAGATAAGCATATAAAATTCCTTGTTGGTGTGCCTTCTGCAGGCCAGTGGCGCCTGGGCTTGCCCCAAGACTTACAGCTAGTGAGGAATGCGGCTGTTGTGAGATGTTGGAAATATTTTTTCAGCAATTTGAGAGCAATGGAGAACCATGGAGACCTGGGATCCCGGTGTTCCCCAGCAGCTCAAGTGGAGTGACTCAGGGGCCAAGTATATTTGAGTTTCTTCTGAAAACAGGGCCTACACTCCTCAGTCCCTGAGGAGCACTTTACTGCTTTACAGGCAGCCCATGTGTAGAGCTATAGCCCATGCCCTCTGAAAAGCTATGCCAAAACTCTGCCATGAGGCTTAGACCCACTTTTCTGATAAACACGTGAAGTTTCCACCTGAATTTGCACACAGATAATATATACGCTGTGCGCCCTTTCACAAGGCTATGTTTCCAAATGGTCTGGAGGCCAAGAAAAGCAGATGTTAGAGAGGACATCTTCTCCAAGCAACCGAGTGGGACAGGTGTTCACACCTTAAAGTAATGAGCTCATTTCTTCTGGATTCATTGCAACAAGGAGAAAAAAAAAGCCCTCTCCCAACCCAAAATGATTTTTGAGTGTCCAGATAATGTATGATGCATATCTTAATGATGTATCATATGTGTCCCAAGTCTCCTCATTCTGGAGTTTTTATAAGAGCGCCTTTACAAGTGCCACCAGCTGCTTGCTCATGGCAGGCGAGTCAGCGCTCCAAGCCATTGCACACACTGCCGTTATTGGTCTCCAATAAACTTCAACAAAGCGAAGTCATTTAACCAGGTAAATCGTCATGTCCAGTTCGTATTACAAGGGACTGATGATTGCACTTCTGAAAACCATTTTATTTAGCCTTTTAGTCATCCCCTTCAAACGTCGTGACAACATTAGTCATAAACTACACCTTCAACGTGAACAAGATGTTTTATCTATCTGCCTGCCCACCTTCATTTAACACTGCTTCCCTGGTCCGCGGCAGTTACATTTTGTCCTGGTGGCCTGAGGGCTGACTGCTGGATGTGAGACTGGTTGACTTGCTGGCCAGAAATGTTAATTTTCACACAGATTTTTTTCAATCCTGAATCATCCTTTTTTTTCCCCTGATGTGAGGTTAAAAATTGGAGAGGTTTACTCTTGAGTGTAGTGTATGGTGTTTGGAAAAAAATGCTAGTTTTTATCAGCCAGACTTTCAGGACAGGCAGCAGGCAACTGTTAGCAGGCGATGGGCCAGGCAGAAGTGTGGGGAGCCCAGTTTGTATTTCCACAGGCAGGAGTGTTCCCACCACAGAGCTACTAAAGGGTTAGGACTTTCAGCAGTGAACCTGAGCGCTGCTATTATCTCTCACGCAAAGAAAAGGATTCTTGTCTTCACAGGCTTTGCCATGTCTAACTGCGGGGAGGGGTTGAATTTTTGACAGTGAAAAACTACTCAGCAGTATTTATAGATTTTTTTAGTTTTTTAGATCCCTTCTGTTGTCCATCACAGAACTGTTATGGTTTGTAAGACTGTTGGAGGAAAAACACACAAATTCCTGCACATGTGGTGTCATTTTATGCTCTCTCCTGTTTTGTTCCTTTTGTATGCTTTAAACCAGCTGGAGAGGAGGTGGGAAAAAGAATATTTTCTTTTATTGTCTCCAAGTGTTTAAGGAATGACAGATGGTTTTTTTTTTTTCATTTATGTGATTGCTTTTTGCCAACACAACACAACACAACACAAGCAAACACATAAAGTAACTCAACAGCTTACCACCATGCGCTGCAGAGCACAAGGGCGGCCACTTGGGAGCGGAGGCAGAGAGAGGTGCCAGGGGAAAACCTGTCCGTGCTTTCCTTCAGATGGAGAAGACATAATGGTGCCTGGAAAAAAAAAGGAGAGAGTCATTACCAGATTTTTTTAATGTCATATTTAATGCTATATTTAGCGCGTGGCAGTTCTGGCGTGCAGAGGTCTAGCAGAAGCCGAGGCCGCTGGAGCGCGGTGGCTGGCAGCACAGCTTGGGGAGCTGTGCCGCAGGGCAGTGATGGCCCCGGGAGCCGAGCGATGGAGCGGTGCAGAGACGGGCTCTACTTGGCGATGTCATGCAGACATTGAGTGTGTGACAGAGGCCCGAGGGAATGCATGAGGTATAAAACACTTTCTCTGTGACATGTAAAGGTTTGTTGGGGCAGAGGGGTTGTTCCTAGGGTTGTGGTTTGCACCACACCAGTGACCCTCCTGGGCAGGGACAGGACTTGCTGAGCAGAAGGAGCACTTTTAATGTCCTGGTTAACACTAACTGCTCTCATGGTGGGAAATGTCAGTGCTGTAATGTGGGTACCATGAATGCACAAAGCCTCACGTCCTCTGAACAGATATCATGCAGAGTGCTCAATGAGTTAGGACAGGTATTTAAGATCTTCCAAAGCATTTCCCCTCTGGCATCCTTTGCTTTTTGCATAACCCCAGAGCAGTGACCCTGCCTGCCTTAGCACAGAACAGAGCTACGTGATGGCGCTCCTTTGGACAGGAATATAGCTCCAGAGCCCATCCCCATTCCTACACAGCAGCAGCCTCTTGCAGAAAGGCCTCTGTTCGCCAAGGGCTGCATCAGATTCTCGGGGATATTTTGCATGCGTTAACCTTCCTATAAGAAAATAACCTTATTCAGTACTGTGTGTAGGTGGAGGAGATGATGGAAGGGAGGGAGAGTTGCTGCTGGCAAACAACCAAATCAAGACTTAAATACAATTTCTTGCTTTTCTTGCTTGTGAGAAAGGGCAAATAGACTTTTTAAAAAATATATAGACCCTTTGGTACATGTGCTTGACTTAGGACTTGGGGAGAGAGTTCCTGCCTTTTGCTTGGAGAGGTAGGAGGGCTCCTTGGATCTGCCCTGTGAGTGGTTGCCCTTACTTCCATTGAGCCAGCAATGTGCCCTTGTGACGAAGAAGGCCAATGATATTCTGGGGTGCATTAAAAAGAGTGTGGCCAGCAGGTCAGGGGAGGTCATCCTCCCCCTCTACTCTGCCCTGGTGAGGCCACATCTGGAGTACTGTGTCCAGTTCTGGGCTTCCCGGTTCAAGAAAGACAGGGAACTACTGGAGAGAGTCCAGCGGAGGGCTACAAAGATGATCAAGGGAATGGAGCACCTCTCCTATGAGGAAAGGCTGAGAGACCTGGGCCTGTTTAGCCTGGAGAAGAGAAGACTGAGAGGGGATCTCATCAATGCTTAGCAATATCTAAAGGGTGGATGTCAAAAGGATGGGGTCAGACTTTCTTCAGTGGTGTCCAGCAACAGGACAAGGGGCAACAGACACAAACTGGGATGTGGGAAATTCCATCTCAACATGAGGAAAAACTTCTTTACTTTGAGGGTGCCGGAGCACTGGCGTAGTCTGCCCAGAGAGGTTGTGGAGTCTCCTTCTCTGGAGATACTCAAAACCCACCTGGATGTGTTCCTGTCCAACCTGTTCTAGGTGAACCTGCTTTGGCAGGGGGGTTGGACTAGATGATCTTCGAAGGTCCCTTCCAACCCCTACCATTCTGTGATTCCTGGTGGGGAGAGCAAAGGTGTCTGAGGCCGGCGTGGTGGGAGTGGCAGTGCCCTCCTAGTTTTCCTAGCAGCAAGGACTTGTCCCCAAAGAGCAGTACCAGTGGTGTGGGTGGCAGCCAGGGCTCATCAGAGAGCACTCCCCTCACAGGCATAGCGCTGGTCTCCAACGACACAGCCTGTCTTCCACTTCTCTGATTTACCGGTCAATTTGATCAATCATTTAATTTTGTCAAAATCATTGACAAAAGACCATTAAAAGGAGAGTTATGCCACTTCTACACTCTATGGCTTTGGCTCATTTATTTTAATTAGCTGTAACAAATTCATGGTTAAACAAGGCTCGAGAGGGTGCTTTCTAAATGTGATACTCATGGCATACACAACACCATTAACAAAACACTTCTCCACAGCTTGACTATGTTCTCCCCCATCTAGCTTGCAGCTCATTATAGCAGTAGAGATAGGAAACATAATGTAACACCTAATTAAAATGTGAGCCCATGTCCACAGATGATTCAATAGAAATAAAGGCATTAAGCTGACGAGAGAAGCAGGAGAGAGTCATCAAAATATAAACATCTCATTCAAGCAGAATCTGGAGGAAGCTATACCTCTGCTTTAGGTGCCTGCATAAAGTCGGGAGTAACAAGAGCATTCAGGTTCTGATCCAGCAAAGCATTAAAGAGTAAAAACTGATAACAACTAAAGGTCTGTTGTTCTCATTACAGATTCTGAACCCCACTGCGTAATAACAATTTTTAGCCTGCCCCGTTGGTTGTCATAGAAATAGCACAAGCAACCACTTATTTTTGTAATAGGGTTATAGATAGTGTCTTCTGTTATTTTGGTTGTTCTTTTCAAAATTATACTGGTGCAATTTATTGTATAAGTCGATGAGATGACTGTAGCCATTGCAAGATCAATTTAATGTGTGTTAGGTTAAGCATGTTAGAGGCATGCATAGAATTTAACGTTTTTTTAATATTGTTATTCTTCAAAATACAGAAAAAGTATAAATGGCCATATGTGAACTTAAAATGATGCATACCAAAGATAACTAAACTAATCATGTCTCCCTCTATTTGTCACAGGTGGGACAGTCCCCTGGTTGATCTGTTTTTCTCCAACCAGTATCTTCAGATCACAACTGCTGTGCCATCCACTTCAGTGTATGGGTTTGGTGAACAGGAGCACCTGTCCTTCAAACACAACATGGACTTCGTTACCTATGGCATGTTTTCCAGGGATCAGGCACCAACGGTAATTCACTTCATGCAACGCTTTGCCCTAACTTGTAAAAGGAGGTGGCAAGGTAGAGCTTTGTTGGGGAACCACCTCTGCCTGTATGGCAACACTGCTAATGTGAATCAGTGGCAAATACGGAATGCCACAGGTTTTGCAGGTGTCGTGAGTTTTAATTAACTGACAAAATCATGAGTCATTTTGAGGGGACTTCAAAACCTTTCATCAGAAGCTTTCTCATGGTGCAGTAAGAGTTCAGAAAAAAGTACCTTGTGTGCCAAGATCCTGGTTCAGGAAATCATTTAATTTCATGCTTAGATCAATCTCTGTTCATCCAAACAATTTGGCCTTCTGCAGGAATCATTACATGTTTGGCTAAACTGGGGTCAGTGGTTGATGAATTTATTTTAACTAGCAAAGCAGTTCTTACCCATGCTATTTTGGAAGGTTTGGCAGAATATGGAAGGTTTAACTGAGAGAGGCTAAAAAGTACCATCGTGATGAGACAGAAAAAAAATATTCTTTTCAATCAATTTGACTTCACACTAGTTTAGATGAAAAAATCCCCAGCCTTTCAAAACAAGTCTCTAACTATGAATGAATTTGTTTCCTTGTCTTTGCATATGTATCTAGCTGGCAAAAAACATGAAAAATAGCAGAGTCAAGCCATACTTAATGTGCTGTTTATGTTTCAGCCATTTGCCAACCTCTATGGAGTTCACCCTTTCTACATGTGTGTAGAAGCTGACTCCAATGCCCATGGTGTTCTCCTTCTGAACTCCAATGCACAAGGTAAAAAGATATATGGATTCGCTATAGGACTGCATATAGAAAGATGGTAAATTAGTAAGTATAAAAATCTGTTTTATTGACTGCTTTTTCTATGTGGTACAAATATGAGCGACTGTCCCGTAACTGAGGTTCCAGGAATTACTATAAAGTTTTCAAAGGGATTTCATTAGAAAGACTGTTTAACAAGGTAAGGTATTTTCAGTGAAAATACATGATCAATTTTTTTTTTTTTTTAATAGATGCACATACAGGGAAAGGAGAAGGTGGAAGAAATTTCCTCTGGGATTGGCATAACTGAATCAAATCAATTTAAGTTAGTCCTATATTCTGTCTGTGAAGCATAGTTTTGTACGTTGCCATGGTCACCCTACTGTATTAATCCATTGGTATAATTTCAGAAAAGGGGAATCTTCACTCAGTCTATAAAATCAGTTTCCCCTGGCAGGCAATGACTTCCAATAAGAAGATTAAAATAGCTTAGAGGAGCCCTAAACACAAGCTTGTGGTTCCTTTTTATATAAATGAAACTGAGAAATGGATCTGTGCAATCTACTCTGTGTGGGTTTCTGTGATTTATTGCTGCACAATGCCAATCTGAATGCAGAGATTACAGAGACACTGGGCAACTGCTAGCCTATGTACAGCTCCTGTTTGCTCACCCAGTTGTACCCACAAGGCATCGGGTAGTGACCTGAACGTGTTGCCGCCTCTGCCTGGGGATACATTTATGCATGGAAGAGCCCAGGGTGCACACACCCCGAACAGGATGGGATAGAATAGAATAGTTCAGTTGGAAGGGACCTGCAATGATCATCTTGTCCAATTGCCTGACCACCTCAGGGCTGACCAAAAGTTAAAGCATGTTATTAAGGGCGTTGTCCAAATGTCTCTTCAACACTGACAAGCTTCGGGCATCGACCACCTCTCTAGGAAGTCTGTTCCAGTGTTTGATCACCCTCTCAGTAAATAAATGTTTCCTAATGTCCAGTCTAAACCTCCCCTGGCAGAGCTTTGAACCATTCCCACGCATAATGCAGAGCTGGTTTGTACTGAGAACCTGTTTTTTTCTCTTCAGATGTGTCTCTGAGTCCAAACCCATCCTTAACTTTCCGCACTATTGGAGGGATCCTCGACTTCTACGTCTTCCTTGGACCCACTCCCGAAAACGTAGTTCAGCAATACACAGAGGTTAGTAGAAAGGTCCATATGGCACATGGGGCAGTATCTTCCAATGAACAGTATTGAGAGCAGAAAGTGCATTAAAGGGACGCACTGATTAGAAAGACATTTGTCCAAGCTTACTCTTCTCTGGGCTGTGATAACTTTACAGTCTTCACTACATGACCGTAACTGTGTTTTGACACTGCAGATAGAGAAAACAAACTAGGCAGAGAACAGATGGGGATGTTTGGGAACTTTACGTCTGCTGGACTTTCAGAGATTTTGAATGAACTTCAAAGGCTTCAAGCCTTTATTTGCCAGTGGAATTGCCTGTTGATTTTGGAGCCGTCAGCCTGTTTTTTTTACTAATGAAAACTCATGTAATTGCACTGGAGAGCATAGATGTGGAAAAACCGTATTTACTGCTGTCTCACAGAGCATAACTACTTGCTTTCCAATTGCCCGGCGTTTTCCAAAGAACTGAGGGTACACATGCAAATAGCTGTTTCGGGAGTGTGTATGCAATTCTAATGCAGTGAGGGCTGCCTGGGAAAAAGTAGCAGGTAACGTATTTTTCCTGGTCACCAAATGCCAAGTGATGTGTTAACTGAGCACTTGCGCAGAAAATTGCCGCTTCAGAACCAAGCTCTGCGCATAAAGAAACCAGCGCCAAGCCTAAAGAGTGTGGAGCAAAGCTGAGATGGGGCATGTCACTGAGAGAAGGGGAACTCGTGCGTGTGGGCCCTGAGGATGAAGCTGTAACTGGAGGTGCCGAGCAGCCTGTGGTAGGACATGCTGGAGTGGGGCAGCTGGAGCGCGCAGGGAGATGTGCGTGTGCTCTGCCTTCCCCTCCACCACCCCATCAAGGGGCCTGAGCTCGGATTTTCAGCAAGTAGTTTGTCTCCCCTGGCTTTCTAAAGCCTCTGTATCCTGTGCTTGCCACCTTTTCAGATGCCTGAAACAGAAATATTGTGGTTTGGACCAAGGGAAAAAAGAGGATTTAGCCCCTATGGAAAATGTTGCTGGGTTCTGTTTTGGTGGTGGAAGGGAGAAGAAGCCTCACTCATGCTGTCATTTTGGGAAGGCTGGGCTCCACTAGACCTTCCTTTTCCAAGCAGAGGTTCAGGTGGTGCCTCTCAGAGAGGTGGGAGGCTGCTGGTGCCCCTCAGCATCCCGGAGCAGGAGTGACTGCTCTGTCACTCAGAGGTTTCCAGCTCCCTCTGCGCATCCTCCCCACCAGCAACCTCTGACCCTGGAGCCACAGACCAACCAGAAAACTGGATTTTGAACTTATACATTAGCAATCAAACAAAAAAAAAACCCAAAGAAAGAAAGAAAAAGTAAAGTGACTCTCCCCTCCTAGCTGCAGCTGTGATCCCTGTGATGAAAGCACCTATTTCAAGGGAGTCGCTGCAGCGGTGGGATGGAGATTAGAGCGATCCCCATTTCTTTTCAAAGTCTTTCACTGGTGTTTGAAGGCAGCATTTCTGTGGCTCAGCAGGTGGCCAGCAGCTGAAAATAAAATGAGACCGTTCTCACTCCCCAGCTGATGGGTACTGGCAGCTCCCTTTCCACCCCTGCCTCTCTGGAAAGGGAGCTGGAGTGAAGAAAACAAGGTAAAGGGGAGAGCCGGTGGGCGTCTCCTAGCGAGACATGTCACGTGCCAGGACAAAAAAATCCCCTGTTCTGTATTCTTCGAGCTTGTGCTCAGCTCTCTAGGGAATCTTAAAGAATGCATGGTAGCAATTTCATAGTGAAATAATAACTTCTTCGGTAAACATCCTGAAATTCCCAGATCGCAAATGTTACAATTACCATATCATTAGTCTCTAGGGTAATGATTTGGCTTTTATGTACAAGATATGTGGGAAGGTGAAGGAGACAGAAAAGACTTTATTTTTCAGTTGTATTTTCTGCCACACCAAGAGGACTCTCCTGCATGGTCATTGTCACTCCCCAGGGAAGGAGAGAGGGTGAAAAGGAGCAGTGTGACCCATATCTGCAAGGCACCACTCAGCACCATCCCTCAGCTCTCTCAGCTGTTTGCATGGGTCTCCTCTGGGAAGTGGTGTTTTGGGAGCTCCAGGGAACCCCAGTGAATCCCTGGCTGCAGGGAACCCCAGTGAGGCCAGGCTGCTCTGCTGCAATGAGCTTCTTGGGGGAATGGCACTCACCTCCCGGCTGTGCAAGCATCTGCCCAAAATCACTTGCAGGGACCATCCATTGCATCCTCTCCAGGATGGTCCCCGTGGTACGGCAGTGTGGCCCGATGCCAGCCGCTGCGTGCCCGTTGAGAGCAAGGGAGCTGTGTCCAGAGCAAAGTGCTCCACACATTTCTCAATCATTTTGTGCTGTTGCTTTCGGTGCCACTTCAAGACCTGGGCAACCCCCCCGGTCCCCGCTGTGCTTGTTTCTGTGAAAGATTTAGGAGCTTAGCTCTGCTCAACGCTTTTATGCAGCTCCCTCCAAACCAGTGAGTTAGGACAGCTTTGTAACGAAGCTCTTTACTGGGTCTCTGGACTACATAAGCTTTCCCCGTGCACCTTTCCAGGTTGCTGCCAGCACCCAGGGGTGGCCCATGGGCTCTTGCCCAGAGCCTGTGCTGCGTGGCCAGCTGGGGCTGTGCCAGGAGCAGGGCTCCCTGAGTGGTGAACGGGGATGATTGCAGCTGCCCTTCCAGGGCCACCAGCCTGTCTTGAGGTGAGGAGGTGTCAGTGAAAGCCGTGGTGGCCCCGGGTACCAGCCTGGCCCAGGCTAATCCGCTTTAAATGGGCTCCAAGCTGTGTCTTGCATGGAGCAGAGGTGAGCTGTAGGACACATCCTGCCAGTGGCACCACAGTGCTACAGCATTGACGGCAGTGATCAGGCATGTCCTGGGCATTGTGAAACGGGAAGAAGAATTCTCCATCACAATTTTTCTGCTCTCTCCTGTCCCTAAGCCCAGCTGCAAGGAGCGCTGCTCCTGGCACATCAGAGGCAGTCCTGCCACACAGCTATATATACATATTTGACAGTAATCACACTTTTCTCCTACTACAGAAGAGGTCCAGTGTGCAGAACAGTTATATAATACAAATCTCACTTTTTTTTTAATGGCAAACGCTTCGGTTTGCAGGAGGGTGGGAAAAAGCAGTAATAAGCTAAAGAGCTCAGCCATTGAGCTGAGCCTGGCTGAGGCTCTACAGCCAGACCTAACACCAGACCACCCTTGCGAAGTCCACTGGTGGCCTTTCAGGACAGAGTAACAGTGCACAGCAGTAGGATATGAGCTCCATAACAAGACACTCAGGAAAGTTATAGTTCAACAAATGGACATTTAACAGCTGTTGAGTGGAGTGAAGGCCATTTTATCACAAACTATGACAAGCTTTAAGAGAGCATACCACATGTCTCCTAATTCTGTATTGAGACCAAATTGCTGGTTTACTTCCTCCTTACAGAACTGTAGGATAGTTCTGTGTGGAAGGGACCTCAGGAGGTTTCTCGTCCAGCCTCTGATCTGGGAGGTAACATGGGAACCTGCTTGTACCTACAGTTTATCACAGATGATTCAGTGAGAGTCTCGTAATTGAATTCACGAGTTCCCCAAGAAAGACTAAGCAGCTGGTAAGTGTTTGAGCAGCAAACAAGGTTTGAAGACCTTGGCATTGGAAGTCCTTAAAATTGTTAGACTCCTGAGGTTGTGAGCATCTTCTTTTTTGCAGTACCTTTCTTCTTTCTTTCCTAAAACAAAATTCAGCTTCTGTGCATAGACTGAGTAAAGGTTACTCCCTGCCTGACTAGGTGCCCACAGCACTCACCTGCCTGTCTCAGCCACAGGAGATGTGCTGAATACAGATGTCTGGGCCATAGCAGCGCCTGTGTAACTTAGCCATTGTGTGATTATCCAAACACACTATTTCTGTGTCTAAATCTGGAGCATTACCCTGCTTGGATTTTTATAGTTTCCTCCTACAGCTCTTCCTTAAAGAAAGGAAGTTTAAGCAAATATCAAGCTTCAGGAAGCATTGTGTATGGCTAATTAGGGTGCAAGATTAGCAGTCTTTCATGTTGAGCCCCTGTACCTGCATTGCTGGAGATCTCAGCTCCTTCGTAAGCATGGGAAAGAGTATCTTTCTCTCTCTACAGCCTCTATGGTGTATAGGGCATAACTCTTCAGCCTTCTCCCTCACATGAAAATCTTTGGTCATAGTGCTAATAGAATAGGATCCTGACTTACTATATGGCGTTTATAACTTAGTTGCTATCCTTGGTGCTTAGAGTAGTAATGGTATTTGTCCCATAACCCAACACAGGGAAAGTGAATACAGATCACCTGCTCCCTGGACACAGATTTTAGCTGCTAGATATACGTGTTTTCACTGAACTTTGTTCTTACTGCAAAACATTTCCAGGGTACTTCCTAGATTCATTGTCTCTCAGGTACATCTGAAAAAAAGTGAAAAAAAAAATAAATTACATAATGCCAAGTTATGTAAACCTGGAAAAACTAACAGTGAATTTATTAAACAACACCAGGAGTTATTTAAGAACTGAGTGCAGGAGGAATTGTGGAATAGAAAATAGGATCTATTTTTTTCTGCTTCTGCACTACCCTATCTTCCCTTTTTTTTTCTTTTTTTTTTTCTCAGTTTGGGTACCCCATATGTTTGCTGTTTCTGCATTTCTCATGTTTTCCTCCCTCGGTTCCCCTGCCATACCTCATTTACCTTTTCTGATTCTATGGGAGTCAATTTTGCCAAGCAGGCTTTCTCTGCCTACTGCATTTTATGATCATTTGTATGCAGAATGCAATCTATATGAATTAACTAGATCCTAAATATATATCAAATCCAACATGAGTTTTCAGGTTTGCAAAATTACATCCCTGCCTCTGCTGATCCATCTGCGAGTAGGTACCATATGTCAGTTACTTTATCAGGAAGCTTCAGGGGGATCCATTAGAGAGAGTCCATGGTATAATTAGAAAAAAAGAACATTTGTTTTCCCAGCTGCCTTGTTTTCATCCTTCCTTTTCAAATGTTCTGCTGATTTCAATTAAGCTCACCATAGATGCGCCAGCCTGGTGAACCTGGGGAACTAATTGCCTTAAAAATGAATATCTTGCTCACAAGGTGGATTTTCTTCAGTTGGTTCAGCTGTAATCCCAAACTTCTCAAAGGATGCTGTCACAAAATGCTGCCTTGCCATGGGGCAGCTTTGTGGTCCACAGGCAAGACCACACTTTCACGTAAGGGAAAGCCGCTGAATTTCAGCGCCCTTTGGGAAGGACTTTGCCCAGCATGCTGGTGGCCACAGCTCCACCTCCAGCCCCACTGGCGTCCACCTCAGAGCTTGACAGGACATGGGGGCAGAAGCATATCCCCACTCAGCTCTTGAACTGTGTTGTATTGGCGATGTCCTCCCCAGCCAGGAGTGACCCAGGGTATCGCAGGACCCGGAGCAGGGCTGCCCAGTGGTTCCTGCTGCCTCTGCCCAGGCTGGTCACCTCCGTGGCCGTTCCCATTTCCCAGCCTGCTTGAGGAGAGGCAGCGGATGCCACACAGACACCCTGCCAGAGCACTGGGCTCTGCCTTCAGCCACAGGATGAATATTTATCAGCTGCTTTTCCCTCTTCCTCTTGTCCAAGGGGAGAAGGCTGTGCACAAAACATTCTATTTCATTAAGGGAGTTCTTTTGTTTTGGTCTGTCTTTTTAACCTTGTTTGTAGAGGTCACTTTCTGTTTACGGTAGAGAAAGCAAGGGCAAAATGTGCATCTGCTTTAGGAGCACAAAGTGGTGGGGTTCACAGAGCTCATCTTGCAGTGTTAGCTGGTCTAAAACAAGCTCTGCTGCCTCCTCAGATGAATTTATCCTTAATAAGGCGAGTGCAGTTGCGACAGAGAAGCAGACTTCTTGCCCTGAGGCTTGCCGTGCTCTGCTGGACACCTCGGTGCTGGCTCATAGGGTGTCTAGGAGATTGTCCTGAGCCATGGTGACCCATTCAGCTCTCCATGGGAAGCCCCAGCAGAGCTTGAAACATAGTCTGGGGGATCGGGTGTGTCCACACAAGCTGGAAATAACTAATGACATGAGTAACCAGATGAGACTGCACCGTGGTGGCAACGGCATGTCTCTGCCCACCAGCTTCCCCCTGCATGGTAGGGGGGCATCTTCGTCTGCCCGGGGCCTCTCCTAGCAAGGGCGCAGTGGTGTGCAGTGAGGGTGAAGTGCAGCTGGGCCAGGAGCATGCTGCTGGTATCTGCTCTTGCTTCTTCTGAAGGGCTTAGCCTCCACCTAGGTTGGAGATGAAGTAGGTATTGAGGAGGGTGATGAGAGTTAAGTCCGGTGGAATGAGAGGAGTAGCAGGCGTCTGGGGCAGCTGTGCTGCTCAGCCGGAGCATCCCTCCTGCAGGCATTCAAACCACTAACCTCACCAGTTGTTCTGGCCTCCTCCTGCATTTTCTTAGGTGTGATAGCAGCATCCCAACAAGCAAAAGCACATTGTGTAGCCAAATTTGTAATGCTTAGTGCTTAAAGTTCACTTATCTGTCCATAAGCCATTCTCATTTGGAATTAATTTGTTCTGTGTGTTCCCCCAACTTGGGTGCATTAAAACCTCCTTTGCTTTTCCCTGCTTCTCTCCTGCATCTGTTTTTCCGTCCGGTGCAGTTTGCACATCCCACCAGCTCTAGCATCCGTCTCGTATTTTAGAGCAATTTCAAGTTTGGCATTGTTTTCCCAGGTCAGGCTCTGACTGGAGACAATCCCATAGGAAGATGTGCCTTTATGCATTGTGATCTCTAGAGAGCTTAGCAATGGAACAGATACAGAGCACCAGGAGTGCCCTGTTTTATTTAATTAAAGTATATGGGGTTCAGCTGCCAATATGCAAGTTTTGTTCTTTTTCACTTCTTAGCCTAATTACCTAACTATGGAGGTCCATAAGGAAATAAGGGAGGAACAGTTATTTAGCCAAAGGGAGTCAATATCTGCAACTGATTAAATAAGTCATGGTGCTCACTAGCTACTTGATTTCCATGTATTGCCTGCAAGGAAGTTAGAAATACAGAACAAAGGTTAATTTCATGGGATCTAACTGTTTAAAACTGGAGTAAGGGTTTCAAGAGATGTCCCCCAGAAAACACCAGTGTGTACTAATGCGGCGACACCAGATTTCAGCTTATTTCTAGAACAGACACATTGTGGTTTCTTGCTGCTTGTCCCAGGTTGCCAGAGCAGCTCTCACCGGGGGAAGCAGAGCAGGATGCCTCGCTCCCCTGTGCTCTCAATCAAGTTTCCTCATGCAATTTACAGCTGGGTTGTGTGGAGCCAGTGGAAATCAAATATTTATAAAATCATATTTAACTCATTACCTCATGTTTCAGTTGAGAATTTCGGGACCAAACAGTAACTGACTTTGAAGAGGTTTGTCAATGCCTGGCAACACAATGCTGTGGGCCAGCAGTAAGAGCAGTCAGTCATAAGTAACTGAATTTCATCGGGATGGTGTGTAAATATAATTAAAACTTCAGAGAGCTCAAATAAACATCAGACTCTTGATGAGTTAGTTCAGCTGGATGCAGCAAGAGAAATTAGCAAAGCTGAAGTTGCTGCGTAGCGTTGGAGATGTACCTGCTGTTGACCAAAGTGTTTGTGGACTTGGCACGGGTCAGGCGTTGAGAGGGTTCACGCTGGGTTTCTGCCGACATGTGCCGTGTAAGTCAATGTACATGCTACTGTGTGAAGGCTGAGACTTCAGCGAGACCCTCATTTAACTTTAGCCTGGATTTTGTACACCGTGTCTTCCACTGTGGTGTTCTTACAAGTGATGCTCAGTGTGGGTGTCACTCAGAGCCTCTGCTAAGGACAAGGGTCCACCAGGAGAAGCACTTTTTTGAAGCCAAGCATAGTGTACAGCGAGCTGTTCTGAGACAGGAAAGGGTATTTCATGGGTGGGTCGTACCTGTGCCCTGATCTTTGTGGCTTAAATGAGCTGGGAGCCTCTCCTGGTGTTCCAGAATAACTTCTCTTCATCTCACCCTTTGCATTTCTATATTCCTCATCTCTGCTGTAGGCCATTGGACGCCCACACATGCCTGCCTACTGGTCTCTTGGATTTCATCTCTCCCGATGGGGTTATGGCAACATTGAAGTTTTAAAGAAAACCGTCGATCGCATGCACTACTATGATATCCCATATGTAAGTACAAATTTTTCACAGTGTATGCTAATTTTACAATCCGAAGTGAGAGGAATAAAATTATAATAGAGGAAATGTGATTATCCTACAAAGAGAATTTTAGAATAAAAGTATGTTCGTAATCTTATGTAGTGGTTTTGCATGTAATATCTTTATATTGCTTAAAAGAACATTTAAAGTGGGCTTTGCACATAAGGTTTAAGTGCTGCTCTTGGCTGCATAGCAGGTGATTCTGGATTTACTGTTATGCAGTATGAGGTGGTTGCATAAAAAAAAAATTATGGTACTTCTGATGCGTATCGCTGCTAAACAGTTGCTAAACTGGGACTCCTACGTTTCCATTTTGTCCATTGCTACCATGTAAGCCTATAGGACCTGAATTTAGCCTGACAATTATTTATAATTATTATAGCCAATCTCTTAGGTTTCATTTCATACGTTAGTTACCTTTTAGAAATACAATCACATACGTTCTGATTTTCTGTATCAAATACTTCAATCATAGAATCGTTTGGGTTGGAAGGGACCTTTAAAGGTCACCTAGTCCAACCCCCTGCAGTGAGCAGGGACATCTTCAACTAGATTACGTTTCTCAGAGCCCCCTTGAATGTTTCCAGGGACGGAGCACCTACCACCTCTCTGGGCAACCTGTGCCAGTGTTTCACCAACTTCATCACAAAAAATTCTTCCTTATATCTAGTCTGAATCTACCCTCTTTTAGTTTCAAGGCACTACCCCATGTCCTATCACAACATGCCCTGCTGAAAAGTTTGTCCCTGTCTTTCTTATAAGTCCCCTTTAAGTACTGAAAGGCTGCAAGAAAGTCTCCCTGGAGCCTTCTCTTCTCCAGGCTGAACAACCCCAACTCTCTCAGCCTGTCCTCATAGGAGAGCTGCTCCAGCCCTCTGATCATTTTTGTGGCCCTCCTCTGGACCCGCTCCAACAGGTCCATGTCTTTCCTGTGCTGAGGACTCCAGAGCTGGACGCAGTACTCATGTAATGTTTACTTTAAAAATGTGCAGGATGTCCAACATTTTGATATCGACTACATGGAACGTCGCATGGACTTCACCTATGACAAAGTGAATTATGCAGGTCTGCCAGAGTACCTCCAACAGCTGAAGAAGGAAGGAATGCACAATGTTGTGATTCTGGTAAATTAACAATGTTGCTAATAATTTCTCCATTTATCAGAACTATTTGCAACATAGTGTTCATAGCAGTATCTAGGTGCTAACGCACACATGCTATTGTAGCAGATTTTCCATTTTTGCCATTTGTTTAGAGGAGCTGAAGAATAATTTTTCACAGATTTCATATTTAAATGTGTTGCATCTATCAGATATCTGTATACCACACCATCTCTATACCATAACATAAATTCTCTTTCACTTTTTCCCACTTATGAGAAATTTTGCCTCCCTTCAGGGCTGAGTTGAGATATAATTGCTTTAATGTATTCTTTTCCTGAAAAAAAAAAAAAAAACAAATGAGTTTAATATGCACACAAAAATAGCAGAAGTGGAAAAAATTTACTCGTTATCACTCTAGAGAGCTAATAGCTACAGTTCACATTACCTTATATTTACTTTTCATCTAAATTAATGTAAGATAAGTTTGTTTGCATGAAAATTGGTGGAAAAATTATGTTGAACCCATAACCAAAACTGATGTATGACCCAATGAATGAATTTGAGTAGAAGTGAAGATCGAAGATTTCCATCTTCTCCCATCAATTTTTCCAACAAAGATTGCTGCCTCTCTCCAGCAAGTTCCCATACATGTCCTTGCACTGGAATTACTTTTTCTCACAGTAGCTAAGTGAACGCCAATGGTGGCAAGGAAATTGGGTGCCAGAAATTAAAGAAAAGTCCTTGATAGACGGGTAAGACTGGTCCCAGCACAGGCTGGGGCATTCACACCACCTGGGAAGGATCAGGGTGGGAAGGCTCAGGAGTGCCGAGACCTGGAGCAGCGCAAGTGGGTATGAAATGTCGCAACAGAGAAGAGAGGTGTAATTTGTTCTCCGTAACCACTAAGGACAGGATAAGAAGAAAAATGCTTTAAATTGCGGCAGAAAACATTTAAGGTAGCCATTAGGATAAAGCTGCCTGTCTGCAAGACGAGCTGACTGGGGTGCCGGCTGCCTGGGGCCAGGGTTCCCTCCCCGGGTGCGTGGTGCGAACAGCTCCCACAGATGCATCAGGGACGGCTCAGGCTGTGCTGACCCACAGGGGGAAGAGGAGGAGGAGGATACAGTCCCACAGAGTCCTTCTCGGGACTTTTTGCTGTAATTGCAGCCTTCTATTTTCCAGCCTAAATGGCCAGCTTACACCTTTCATTTGGGCGCTACTATTCTTATTTACCTCAAACTACCAGTCTCTCATCTTGCTACTTCCTTTCTTGATATACTTACGCGAACAAGCGTATTCTCCCTCAACCTTTTTTTTGCTAGGCTGAACAAACTGAAGCATTTTTTCTCTTTTTACCAGGGGAGGTCTTCAGATCTCATTGCAGTAGGTGTCCCCCACATATGCCCCAGTTTGAATGTGTTTGCCTGTGTAGCAGATAACTGGATTTCACAGTGCTCCAGGTGATGCCCCCACAGTGTTTGGAGAATGGCAGAAATATTTCCTTCTTCTGCCAAAAATTGTCTTGTATGACAAAACCCTGCATCGCATTTACCTACATCTATTGGTGGCTCATACTCATAAAGAGACCAGTTAATCCAGCTGAGTCGTAATGGACTAATGATAAGGCACTAATGTGGACTGGCTTTATTGATCCTGTCTTTTTAAAATAAGGGCTGCGTTCCTCATCTTGTCATGGGGTCCTGTCAATGGCTTCTGGGAAGGGAGATTGAATAGCAGAGTCCTAAATTGTGGGCTGGTTCCTCTTTCACTTGTAGTAGTGTATCAGATGTTTACTGGAGTCAAGACAACCAAGAGCTACTGCAGTTTCCTCATCTAAAAATCACGTTATCTTGTCAAATAGGTAGATTAAGCCAGAAGTGCCTCCCTGCCCTTATTTTTCCCTCCATAATTTGTTGCAAAGTCTGGCATATCATGGAGGATGGACTAGTCAGCACCACAGATACCCATATCAGTGTTTTCTTTTTAAAATACAGTTATGAGGTTTGCTGATCTTTAGTCTGGTGGGGGGGAGGTGTTATCTGGTAGTTTCATTAAAAATACCCACTCTCTATTTATTACTGGCCTAATCTTCACTTTTTTGTACTATAATTGCATTTGCTGCTAGGAATCTCAAACAAAACTACACAGCCCAAGTGATCAATTACATATTGATAATGGAAATAGCAGCCTATATAGTGAGCACTATTTGCATACATTCCCATGAAGGTCCCAGTTCTTCTGCAGTTGTAAATCATGAGAAGCTCCAGGGTGCAGCAGTGAAAACAGTTTCCATCGAGGTCTAAGGCACAGAGTTTAAACAGCAGCAGATTACTAAGTCACTCTGATGGAGTGCAACTTCAAGACGAAAATAGACCAAAATTAACTGGATACATCATTGTAAATAACTAACCAAGCAGTAGATGAGCACATGAGCTGTGAGGACTGAGTGGTCTTTCCAGCTATTAGGCATTTTAGGCTCCCTGTATCCTCAATACTGCTCTAAAAATTATCTAATTATCTCTTCAAGTTAAATAACACCTGCCCGTTTATTCGTTTGGCTCAAAAAATGTTTGTGAGACATGAATATATCAGCTAAATACCATGAGTTTGGGGTAGCTCTTCCCATGCCCACTCTTGCCCTTCAGTAAACATGTGGTAGTCACCTCTTTTTCATCAAAGTTAGGATACCTCCAGTTGTTCTGCACTTGCTGCTGGGTAAGGAGCTACAGGCAAGCAGTCACACTGCCTTCTTACTGGTGAGTTTAACTTCAACCACATTTTTAAAGCCCTTTCAGTTTCTCAGATGGTGCATGCTAGAGCAGTGCGAGGAGCTGTTGCTATATAAATATAAATTCAGCTATTAGGCAGATGCAAGGAATATAACGATGACTCTTAATTCATGCAAGGAGCTGATAGGAATCCAGATAGGAAGCCCTTCTTTCCTCCTTCCACTAACCTGTAACTAAGGGCTGTCCTCTGCTCTAGTTCTTTAGATAAGCTTGTGAAAAAGAACAAAAGCTGATTCAGTTTGTCCTTAATTTTTTAAAAGCTCATGGGAAGTACAGGTTGCACTGGCAGTGAAGTTTTCTATTTTCACTTTATTATAGTTGCCAATATTTCTGTCAAACTGACTGTTAGCATTCTTTAGTGATGTAAAGCATTCCCATAAGTTGAGTCAGGAACTGGAACAGTATGACGGGTTTCATTCCCAAGTGACAGCAAAGCCGTGCTAACTGCAATCAAGGCAAGCGTAATCCAGTTCAATACTGGAAGAATCATTTTCTATTTAGATTCCCTTTGGGTAGTGACAGTAACGAGTGAGTTCCCCAAGTGTAGCAGATTGTTGCCTCCCTCATGATGATTTCAGCAAATGGGCTCTGATTGCAGCCACTTGGTGTCATGTAAAACCTCTAGTAGATGGATTTTGGGGAGACGGGTTCAGTCCTCCTCACCTCAGACCACTATGATCACAAGCAAAGTGCAGATCCTAACAGCCAGCAGTATTAACACCAGTAACCTGCCTGAGGATAGGACCCTGGACTTGGCTGTGCCACCACCGCTGGGGTGGCTGGTGCCTTACCATCAGGAGGTCCAGTCCCCATGCTTGCATCCAATGCCGAGAGCCCTCTGTGCCTGTGGTCACTTTGATAGTAGCATGGCCCCATTATCGGAGTCTCTAAATGCAGTCCTTCAGCACTTCTCTCTCCTGATCTCTTTCAGAGGCCACCTCCATTTAAGGGAAATTTTGTCTAAGAGTGTCAGTACTTGGTCATCATTATTGCTCTGAATAATGTGCATGCTTCAGCTGAGTCAGAACAAATAAATTTTTTAGAAACAAAGAAAGAAGTTCTAAAAGTAACAATGACAACAATGTAAAATGATAAACATCATTACTGAAGAGGAGCTTTAATGAAAGACCTTGCATACCTTCCATTAAATCACACTAAAAATAGGAACAGCTAGGAATGACATGAGTGACAAATTACTTAAAAGTCAATAGCAACATGCTTATGATTCAAAATAATACTTGATAGCTTTAACATTTTAAAGTCCAGCTCTATGAGCTGTAGAGGCTAAAATTTCCAGAGATGAGTTTTTATGGATGTGTGTCAAAATCTATTTTTGGGGCTCATAGGTGGAAGTGTATTGGTCTGGACAAGTGATGGGTGACCCCAGGTCTTGGGGCAATCAATTTTAGTTAAGGATGCTCAGCACCTCCTCTCCAAGAGCTGCTAAAAAGATGAGTTAGGGAAGATTTAACAGACATGAACTTCCTCCCCCACAAACAACCCGTGAATACATGGGAGGGTTTTGTTCTCTTTAGGACGATACTAAACTTGCATAATATATTAGATTTATGCACTGGAATAACCTTTCAGCTGAAGGAAACCAGAAGTTTGGATTAGGAGTAGCTAATTAAGCTGACTCCTTCCAGCCTTCAAGTCCCTCGAGAGACATATTTTCCACAATTATACGATAATTATTGCAGATGGACAGTTTTCTCTTTTCCAAAGCTGAACTATTAAACAGGTTAAAAATGTAATGGACACTTATAATCTTTATGAAGGTGACTCTGGAGCTAAGTAGTTAAAATTGAACAGAATTTTACACTTAAGGTAGGGATTTAGCAGGGGCT
Source organism: Charadrius vociferus (assembly GCF_000708025.1). Classification (NCBI taxonomy): domain Eukaryota; kingdom Metazoa; phylum Chordata; class Aves; order Charadriiformes; family Charadriidae; genus Charadrius; species Charadrius vociferus. The sequence goes on along the minus strand of NW_009647942.1, from coordinate 2,766,081 downwards.
TTTGTTTTTGAGGCAAGGAAGAATATGCTTTCCTCACTAAGACTATCGCTATCAGAGTGTTTACAAGTAAATCAGGCAAATAATTTAGATATTAAAACGAGCTTTAAAACATGACTTTAAAGAAATTTACCATTTGGGAACAGATTTCTTTTTTTTGTTCTTAAGAAGTTTATTAGTTAGACTTCTATCACATTTTAATTAAAGTTCACTTAAATTATTGCACAAGCTATAAGTGAATGGAAGAATTGTTTCAGTGGTGTTTTTCTCCATTGTGTTTCATAACTGAAAGGTTTTGCCTTAAGCAGAACCTGAGGGAATAACATTTTCTAAGAGAAAAGTAAAGAATTCCCTTCCCTTCCAAAAATGACTGCAATCTTCCTCTGTTCTAAATAACACAAAGCAGATAGCTGCTCCCAATTAGGGACATATTGCAAAACGCACTTATCTCCTTTTAGTCCCAACTGACTGCTGAGCAGAGTTGAATAGTACGTCTTCATCCACTGGCATCTCAAAGTATTCCTAACTTTATTACTTACTGACATGGGGGGCCACCGTCTTTCCCAGGAGCAGATTAGGCTCCCTTTCGATGAGCTTGGTGGTTACGGATGGCCATCCTGAGGCAGAGAAGCTGGTGGTGTCAATGCTACTGGCAGCAATGGGAGGTGGTGACCACCCCAAGCAGTGAAAGGGGCAGCAAGGACCAGCTATGGGGTGTAAAATGCTGTGATCTTCATGCCTGTGGGGGAACAGAGACGTATGGCCCTGCAGGCACACATGAGTTGGGTTACTCTGCACCAGACTGGCATAAAACATCCTTGTCTGACATGGATCTGAAGGGAGGGCTAGTGAGGTCCTTTTGAGGTTGGATGTGTCCCAGCTTCAAGCCCCTTGAGAAGTGTTAGTTCTTCCATCACTGAGCTGCTGATGCTGAGGCAGCTGGAATGAGGATTGCCTTGGAGGAAACCCAGAGGTGTCCAAGTGTGGGAATGCCCAGTGTGGCACCCCAGTCTGCCAAGCGGGGACTTTGGCAGGAGGGAAAGTAAGATCTAGTGCCTCTCTAAAACCATTTGAACATAGAATGTCTCATAAAAAATAAACATGAGGTTATTTAATAATTTCACATCACTTTTGCCCTATACAAGAAATACTCATGACACATCTTTAATGACTTTTCCTAAATTATTATGTGCTCTCAACTCTTATTAAATTTTAATGCTGTTTTCTTCCAAAATTATTGCAATCTGCATTAAGAACATCATCCAAATTTTTCTAAAATATACAAATAGAAAAGTAATTGTTACCTTTGGGATTTCAATAATGGAAATGTAATCGCTGTTTTCAGGACCCTTTCATAACAAAGGACGAAGAACCAGGCACTTACAGGCCTTATGATCTCGGAGAGGAAATGGGAGTCTGGGTGAACAACTCCGATGGCGTGACTCCTGCTGTTGGAAAGGTTGGTTTATTAAATTCTCTCATGCATTTGGTCTAGTACTGCTTCTAAGTGATAAAGCAGCTGTGTAACAGAAATGAGAAGATAACCAGTCGTTATCCCTGTGAACTCTAGGCCTGGCCCCCCGGAGACTCAGTGTTTCCTGACTACACCAACCCCAGGACAGTTGAGTGGTGGACGCAGCTGTGTCTGGAGTTTAAGGATGTCCTCGACTACGATGGGATCTGGATTGTATGTCTCATTATATTTGCCCTCCCATCTTTAAAAAAAAGAAAATGAGGCTTTTGACACGTGTCTTGCTCTCTTTATTAAAGGATATGAATGAACCATCCAACTTCTTAAGAGGCCAGTATCCCGGATGTGCTGTTAATGATATCAATAACCCTCCTTACATTCCTAGTAAGTAAAGTTTCCTTGATTTTATATATATATATATATTTATCTTGGATAGTTTATTTATAGGTTTTTTCTTAGAAAAAAAAAATCCATCCCTTCATTTTCGATCTTTCCCTGCCTGTTCTGTGTGTTCAGTTATATTTTTTCAGGAGTCCATTGGCTCAGCTTTGGTGGAGTATCAAACATAAGCCACTTTCCTCTGTCACTGGGGCTGCCTCGTAACAGGACGAGAAAAAAGGTGTTTCCTGCCATTCTCTGAGCAACTGGTCTGCATCAGAAAAAGGACAAGTTACCTATATACTGTAACTCAGCTACAGATTCACAGGAGTAACCCTTCTGCCTTACCATCACCACTGCTAGTCCCAGGGATGGGCAGTCTCTGCCTCTTCCACAAATCATGACAAGGATGATGGCATCTCCCTGATGCCTTAATTCAGTACCTTTTCTTTCTCTTAGGAAAGAAATTTTAATTGCCTTAGTAGAAATGGGCTAAAAATAAGTTTAAAAATGCCCAAGCCTGTGGGGGACTGATAGGAATGGGACCACCTCTTCCAGTAGCTGAGTTAATGACATGCTCATTCTTCCCCAGGAAGCCATGAGTACTTACAATTAGTGCCAGTGGTCCTGGCAATTAATCCAGCCAACATTTCCCTAGGAAAGTCCGGCTGCCCAAGCAATGTTAATATGCAGGAGGAAGTTGATACCTAAATGAGTTATTGACAGTGAAGTATTGGAAATGTCCCCTTTTTCCCTTCAGGCTGTTATACTGCCATGTGAATTCTTCATTTTATTTATTAAATCTCATTTCTTTTCACTGCGGATGCAAGAGGAACATAAACATAACAAAAACATGACAAAATATTATAAAAAGACTGTAAATTATTGAAACCAGAGGCAGAGCTTCTAATTATGATTTTGGTGTTTGCTCTCTTTGCGGGGAAATGCTGATTGTAACTGCTGTATAGTGTCCCTGTGGGTCTTGTCATTGACTAAAGCCCAGGAACTGATGAGACCTTTCCACCTTTGCTTTAAGGTACCTCCCCTTTTGTCAGCATTGAGAGCTGCCAAAAAAAGATGTGAGACTTTGGGGAATATGGCCAAAACAGCAGAGCTCCCTTTACCCTCACAAATAAAGGACTGAGGGATGGACCATAAGAGGTTTCTGAGCCATGAAGCTGAGCTTTGCGACAACTAGTGTTGAATTCTGGGCTGTTACAGAGGATTCAGACTTAGAGACCTAGATGTCTACATGACATGTAAGGACAATGGGCGATGCTGAGGACAGGAGTGTTCTGAGCCCAGTTTCTCTTCCTGACTTGCTCCTTCTAGTGCACGTATGCACCTACTTCTGCTTGCGACTCACAGTGTTGGTCTCCCTTCTGCAGACAGGAGCCTAAGGCATTTTTTTCAAGGTGTAGGAGATCTGCTTTCAACCAGTGCTTAAGGACTTTCTTTTATATTCTACTTTATGACAACTCTGTGCATGCCCTTGGCTGTCCAAGCCCTTGACTGGTGTAGGTGTGAGGTAGGAGTCAAGCTGCTTAGTCCAACAAGACATTAAGACCTTCGTGGGGTTGGCAGGGTTTTGGGGGCTCACTGTTGTCTCAGGTGACTGAATCTGTGCAAATCCCAGTCTCAGTGCCTCAGGCTTTTCATCCATGTAGCCTTCAGCCTCCTTGTCTAAATTATAACCGCAATTACATGTAACCGTGGTTTGAACTTCTAAAACCAGATGTCCTTCAAATCAATTTTCTATAAAACACTTTATACTGGAGATTAATGTGCAAATGCACAATAATCAGTGTTACTGAGGCAGAATACGAAATACTTAGACTAAGAATGAGGCATGAAAATATGACTCATGCAAAACCATTTTCTTTCATATCGCACCTTGATTTTATGGGGCTAATAATTAAGTGCCACTGGGACATTAAGTGTGACTTTACCCAGAACCTTAGTGTCTTCTTCAAAGCCTTATCAGTCAAAGTTACTTGGAAATTGCCTGTAAATTAAGTTATTTCTCATGCAGATCAGCCACACTGGAGTGTCTGTGTCTAAAAATCCAAACACAAGGATTCCAGCTGTGGTGGCACAGCAGAGCAGAGAGGCTAATGGGGTTTCAGGTACAGAGAAACGCACTTTGTAGTAATGAACTGCAAACATACAGCAAAGTGCGATTAAGCAGTGAGATTGCTTGCTCACGGAGAAGTATTTACAATAATGCGTGCACCTAATTAGGCATGCAAAAGAAGAGTATTCGAGAATCTACCTTCCTTCCTTTTTTTTTTTTTTTGAGAGAGGATTTTAAAACATTTTCAACTCCATCTCTAAAAATAAATACGTTGTATAAACGAAACATCCGACCTGCCCAGTTCCTGCAGAACTTCACATGGCATTTTCATGGAGGTTACCTGCAAAGGATGAGAATCACATTTCCTGCACCAAATGGGCTTTACCAGCATCTCCTTAATACGGGATGAAAGACCAGGCAGCCTCTGTGCAGCTAATTTGTGCCTCATAATGTTTCCCCTTGGCTCAGCTAAACCAGTGCTGTGCCAGTGACATCAGGGCTATCCCTGACTATTACTGAAGGAAAAAAGCTACTGCTGAAGTAAAAAAGGCTTCGCTGCCTGTGACCTGCTGATAGAAAGTTACTGGATAATCCATCCACATGTGAATATACCCATTATAATCTATCCTTGCTCTCTTCTGTGCAGCATATCGGGCCGTAGCAGATGACATCCTATGGACTGCTGCACCTCATGCTTTTTCCTCCCCTGCACACCTCCGACACTCCCCACTCATTGCTCCCGATGCTGCGTGGGGCCGCGCCATCAGTCCTGCTGTCCTTCAGTCCTAGATGCCTCAGGGGAGGAGAGGGGCCACAGTTGAGCTTAGGTGTGAATTTTGCCATGCTAGGGCAGAATTGTGCTGCCTACATACATCTGCAGCTGAGTGACATGCAAAATGAGGTCTCGTGATTTCACACAACCATACGAGTTCCCTGGGCACCTGATTTTCTGATTTGGGTTTTTTTCCTCTTGAAACATTTTTGCTCTTAAGTAAAATTTGTCACTATGTAAAAGAATATGTAGGTGTATTCTTAATTCAGCAATGCAGAAATTTTCTTTCTGGCTATTACTTCCTGAATATATGATATCTGTTCAAGTATTTTGAATTATTAGACACAAAACTTGAAATTAATTAGCAGTGCTTACTCTGTCCTCTCACCCTCCTGATAACACATGTGCCTGTCTGCAAGCAGGTATTCATGGCTACACATTAACCTCTAACCAGTGCAGGTCTGGCACTTCTTCAGCCCTTCCTCTTCCCAAATCCTTTGGTGTTTCCACCCCTAAATGAGTAGAAATATGAAGAGATTTGAATTGTGATGTATATAATTATATAATGTTTTGTATCATTCTCAGCCATTTCTGATCGTTCCCTGGCGCAAAAGACATTGTGTCCCGACTCCAAGACTTACCTTGGAGAGCATTACAACACCCACTCTCTCTTCGGCTGGTCACAGACAGAACCAACTTTCAAGTAAGTTTTCTAAGTATTTCTAAGCAGATTTCAGGTGACTGAAATACATTTTAAAAGTCAGTGATGTTACCTGGGAAATCTGTAATAGAATCTAATAAGAAACAGCCCCGTGCTTCATTTTACCATTTGTGATTTAGTAAGAAGTTTCAAGAAAAGAGAATCTTGGAAGAAGAGGCAGAATTCTTTCCAATTTTACTTTTCTTAGCTAAAATCAGGATCTACTTATAGGGCCTATCTCTTCAGCTGCTGCTTTTGTATAACTAGAGCAAGATGTTCCTGTCCTCCGGTAAAGCTGCTCACGTGCAGCTGCTGCAGAAGCAGCCTTGTGTGGCGTCAGGGGATTTTTTCCATCCCTTCATTACCGTGGCCCAAGCAGAGGAATTTCTATCACTGCCAGTGAAGGATTTGAAACTTGCAGCTCCCCCAGCTGCTTCTGGAGCTGCCTCTCGGTCCTGGCAGACAGCGTTTTGCGTTTTGGCTTGGGGGTCAGTCGGTCCGTGAGGGCAGACTTGCTGTTGGCTAATGTAAAATTAATTTTGTAGCTGGGAAGCACTCAAAACTAGCTTACACAGGCAGACTGTTGCTGTGAAGCTGGAGTGACAGTGGAAGGCTAGCCGTTGGATTAAATCCAATGGGCAAATCATGCCTTTTCCAGCAGAGATTGAGCTAAAACATGGAGAAGTTTAATACTGCAATGTAAGGGCCAAAGCAAGGGTCCTTGTTCTCATTTATTTCAGTATTTAGCACTCGTTTTCTGCAGTTGTATTGTGATAGCATCCAGAGGACATGGCTAAGTGAGCCTACTTCTGGTGCTGATGCACTTCTATTTTACATGCCAAGCCTGGGGGAAGGGAAGCACTAGGTAAAAGCCAGAAGCACTTTGCCAGCTCTTGTGGGCCTGGCTGAGCAGCAAGCCCTCAAACCCATGACCCCGCTGGCCACCCAGCCCAGCTAGGACACATGGGGCTTAGCATGGCTTTTGGGCCCCTACGCCCCAATCTCAGCAAAGATCCTCCCATCACTGGTGTCTCCACTGGGATTTGTCCTCTGCATGCTCAGGTCTACGTAACAATACACTGTCTCAGTAACACTGTTCAAATAGCGATTTTGGATTTGCCTATCTTCTTGAGCTGGTTTTTTTTTAGTTTTATTCAGGATCTGTGCCAGCAAAGCCAATTGCTTGAGGCAAACGCTCTGATTTTAGCAGGAAAACTCCATGTACCGGCACATCTGTCCCAGCCCCTTCGGCGTGCACGCTGTCCTGGCCACGCTAACCCAGACCAATGCTGTTGGGATGGTTACTGCTGCACGGCTCCTTGCAGCCTCCCCCAAGGCTGCGAACCTTCCCCCTTCCTGCAGCACTTGTTTCCAGGGCTCCTTCCAAAAGAAACACATATTTTGCGCAGCCGAATGTAGAGAGTCCTTCAAGGCTGGAGAGCACCACCCAAGGCATAAGCAGAGCCTGGATTCACTGCAAAGCTGGGAAACTCTGGTGAAGAATTTTTCATGTATATTCTTTGGGTTTCTCAAACACATTTCTTTTCAAGGCTGGTTGTATACCCTTTCTGCCTTCTCTCTTCACAAATAATATGCTAAATTAAATTACCAACAGGAATATTTAGCAAACCAGCATCACTTGCAGGATATTGGCTGAAAACAAATGACAAGTTCATAATCGTATAAAAAACAATTCTAAGAATTATTCTAATGCAGCCAGAGAATAGGAAATATGTCATCTGACCCACGTCAAATAGCTTGAATTTGGGTACATGAACTAGCAGCAATCGGCTTGTGCATAGCTTAACGCCAAGAGTTATTTGCACATGATATTCTGCAAATAATTTCAATCGACAAATGCATTTGACAACATTAGGACCTGTTCAGTGATGGTTCGCAATAGACTGAAATTTATTCAATGAATTACTTGTTGCAAATTGTTTATGCAGCTCTGGGTCATAGTTGAGTTGATCTGATGTCGCCCTCGTTAGCACCTGCATTTGCAAATGGAGCCAAAAACTTGTGCTGCACAACCAGCAGAGAGGACTCGCGCTCCATACATTCATGAAATGGCTCCAAAATGCCATTTATACAGAACACATGGAGTCTTGTGCAGTTATGTGGCCCAGCGGTGCTCCTACAACCCAAAATCAGCAGGTCTCTCATGGTTCAAGAATTGCGCCTCTTGCTGCATATGGCCCATAAGGTTAATATGTTTAGGCGTGCATGAAAGTTGTTGGGTTTTTTGCTTCAGAAACAAATGTTGAAGCATTTTAAAGGCTCTGTGCTGCTACAGAACCAGTATCTAATATTGGCCATTACAAATATGGATGAAAGAGCTCTTGATCAAATCTCATTTTTGAGAAGGAGGTGGATGGTGAACATGATTAATATTTCACGCTAGGATTTCCCAGAGAATCTAAGTTTTGTTGCCCAAATCGTATTAAAGCAGAGCTGAATTTGAGTTCCTGCAATATATATTGCTGCAATATGTAATTACATACAGAGCTTATCCAATGCTGAGGAATTTTGTAACAGATTTGTTAATAAGGTATATTGCGCTTCCTTGATTTTCTGGTGATATAGCAAAGTTATTTTCAAAAGGCAAGGAAAAATTCATTACACCAATAATTCTGTAGTGATACCAAGCAGTGACAGGAAACCAGAGGAAATACTACAAGGATGGGATGACATTTTGCATGATTACATTTTTTTCTTTTTATATTGATTATTTCTTTTTTTAAATGCTCAGACATTCTTTAGGTATAGATTTCTTTTTTACTTTTAATTCCAGGATATTAGAACTTTATTTGCCAATACAAATCTTTAAATAAATCCTATATTGAGAAAATATACATTATACAGCTGTTTAGGAACCTGTAAATTTAGGATACTAAATTAAATATTCTAATACAGAAAGGAAATTATGTTTCAATTTTTCAGTTTGAGACACTGTTGAGAATAAATTAAACATAAATTATTTTTTAGGAAGACTAAAAATACCTGAAACATATTGCTTTGTGGATCAGATAGATTTTAGGTTTCCATGTTGGCCACTGAGTAAAACTTCCCATTATTTGCAGTTTTGCAGCCACATTTTCACATGACTTGGGACCACAGTAGTAATTGTTTCATGAATAACACCCCTTCAGATAAAATTGTGCCTGAAAGCTCAGGTTGATCATATGACTCTTTTGGTTATCATTCTTATCTGTAATGATCTGGCTGCATTTCTTTGCAGTGTGGTCCAGCAGGCAACTGGAAAGCGAGCGTTTGTCTTGAGCCGGTCTACATTTGTTGGCAGTGGGAAGCACGGGGGTCACTGGCTGGGTGACAACTTCTCTCAGTGGAAGGACATGCACCTGTCAATCATTGGAGTCCTGGAATTCAACCTCTTTGGCATGCCCTATGTAAGTCCGGTGTCCTTCAGGCAGTTGCTGGCTCATACACAATATCACTTTAAATTAACTCGACTGTTTTCTGAAATAAGCTGCTTGAGACGGCCAGCAGTAACGGCCTCCACAGCATAAGGAATTGCAGATTAAAAAAAGCTAAATGTCATCAATCTTGGCTGGCTGAAGAGAAACAAAAATAGCACTGCTAGATTCAGATTAAATGACTGCATGCCATCAAAAACTGATCTCTTTATATTATGTATTCTATCATTGAGGTCCCTCCATATATTTCTGGTTTTGTAAGCTGAGCTGGAGAATTTGTAGAATTATTGAAATATGGTCAGATCTTCCACAGTGATGTTAATGTTCTAGGACCCAGTCCTGGAAAAAATTGTATCATTATGGAGCATTCTTATAAAGTCATCAGAAATAGGTACCTCTTTTCAAAACTTATTTTTATTAACAAACTTCTGTAGTTTCTCATTTTTGGGCCTCAGTCACAATCGCAAGCACTTCTCCAATGATTTTATTTTTTCTTTAGATCGGTGCTGATATCTGTGGGTTTAACTATAACACTACCTACGAACTCTGCTTGCGCTGGATGCAGCTTGGCTCTTTCTATCCATTTTCCAGAAACCACAATGCAGAAGGAAATATGGTAAGTAAACAGTTACACAAAGCTGTGATCTATGATTACAGTAATGACGATGGTGATTTGTACTACTTTCTCAGAAACTAACCTGCCATTCTCGGGTAAACTGGAGTGGCGGCTGAAAAGGAGTGCTCCACTGAGAGCAGGAATTACACGTTGAAGTGTAAATTTTTCCCATCCGTAACATAACGATGACAAAGAAACATTGAAAAATAAATAGTATCTAACATCCAAAAGCCATGCAGAAATGTGTACTGTGTACTTTGAATGAGAGAAAATGGTCTTCCCATGCTGTTGGTAAGATTCATTCCCTCCATCTTTTACTTACTGAAGCCCAGGTTTTATTTAAGAGCCAGTGAGTATCAGCACATCTTCCTACTCACTTGTTTACTTCAATTTTTGTTTCTGTGCTTCTGTAACTAGAATAGGTATTGCGGGAAGGGGACAGAGGGCGTTATACACCATCCTTACTGTTTAAAAGCAAGTTTCAGACAAATGTGACAGTTAGAAACCCCAGACAAACAAGTGAGAACTCCAAGGAGAGCCAGCGATAGCGACAGCATTATCAGCCAAGAAGCAAGAAAGACTAAAAAAGCCCAATGAGCCCACGAGAAGGATTAAAAAGTGGAGTCTCCATCCAGACCCATGTCCTGGCTTTGACTTATCGTAAACTCCTTTCACAACTTGTCACAGATAGAAAGAAGTATCAGGTTGTTTCTAACTATGGACGGTTTGAAGGTCTTGCAGCCTTTGTAGGTACACTGTTTATCTGCAACTGCGATTAAATGGTTCTGCTAGTTCAATAAATGTAGGGTTGTTTTCTTCTGTAAACTGATCCATGCAGTGCCGGAGCTCAGGTTATTAGCTAACCCTCAGTTTTCTTCAAAGTTGCATCATCAAAACGTTGCAACATTTACACCCCCAGAAAGACCTCTGTCTCCGCAGGAAAGTATTATGGACATTCAGCAACTGGGCAAATGCAGGACTAACAAGCTCTGGTGCCGTCATTAAGAGGGTCAGGAGTTACCCTGTAGATCCCTGAGATATGCTGAGATATTTCTCTCCGGGAGAACAAATGTCTGTGAGGCGTTAGCTGCTGCTGTTGATAAATATTTTTTATTTACCTCTCCACTAAAATTAGAGGTACCTTATCTGTATATGTTTTCTTTGCCCTTTGGGCATGCAAATAGAGACTGACCTGGGTCAGTGGGTATTAATCACACATGCACAACTTAATAAGCAGGAAAAGAGCCGTGGGTCTCTGACAGGAGGTGCAACTCAGTGTTGAGTGAATGACAGAAGTAACAGAAGATACATTTGGTTTTATTGGATTACTTAAATCCATTTAAAAGATTGTATTCACTGAAAGAAACGAACAAGGCATTTTGGATGACTCAGCATCACCTAAGGAGTCTGACTGTTTTTTTGTGAACTTTGGCAGTATTTGTACAGTGTCAGAATACTGGTAAAAATATAGTGCAATTTTTGAAATAATAGATGGATGCTCCAGAGCTCAGAGCCAGCAGGGAATATTATCAGCGACTAATTCTGATGTAAACATAATAATGGAGAAATTTAACTTAAATATTGAGTTTAATTAATATAAGTTAGTGTTAAAATGAAATCTTAAATACCCACTTTCCCTAATCCATTGGGGGTTTCAAATGGTTTAATTAATACTTTTCCTGTCTGAAAAGCACTAGATAATATAAAAAGCTTTGTTACTTCTGTTCCTTTTATGTTTCATTATCCTTGGAATTCATCATACATTCTTCAATTTTAATGAGAAAACTGAGTATTATGGGAAAGTTTTGTGAAGGAGGAAGGGAGCCGTGTGACTCGTTAGCTGACTCAGTTTAGCGCTGGAGAAGGTCGGACAGGAGGAATTAAAGGCGATGGAGCTCTTTCCTGTATCAGCACTGCCCCGAGCTGCGTGCTCTGCATCCCATCGCAGGGGAGAGATGAGGTTGCCTTGAAGCAGATCAGAAGCAGCCAACGAGTGTAGACAGATCGCTTAAACCTGCCCTCTTGATGGTGGGACCCAGCATGCGTGCCCTCTCTCCCAGGAGAGCATCACTGGCAGAGAGGAGGAGAGGGCACTGCTGATGCGTGGGCGTCCCCTCAGCATCCCAAAATGGTGGGCACAGGAGGAGAAATCAAGTTTCTTTGTATGGATGAAATGTTTTCCTCACTGCACACAGTGCCTTCGGTCACTCCTCTTGGCTTCACCAGGGCCATGAATTTCCTCTTACTTTTAAACAGATTTGCCTTTATGTGCCTGGCCAACGTAATTATGCTTTTGCCTTTGTTTTGTAGATTGTCAGTCTTCCCTTTTTCCTGTGTTCCACCTTCTCTGTCCCAGAGGGCTTGTGTCTCCAGGATAAATTAATTTCTAGAGACAAGGTGTCTGTTCCCAAGCACAGACATGAAGCCCCAGCTCCCCTCCCGTCACGAGGTTAGGGGCAGTTGCAGATGGCTCACACACACCGTGGTGGGGCCTGATGTCTCTGAACTCACTGCAATTTTTCATGTTGAAAAACTTTATACAAATTTTACTTTGGTGAAAATGGATATTTTTCTTAATACATCTTCCAGTTTACAAATCAGTGCTTTTTCTTATTTAAACATTCACTATTGTAGCATTACGTCAGCCACAGCTCTCCTTAGGTTGCACGCAGGTTCTCTGTTGGATTTGCAGTCCCTAGTTATAATGCTCAGCACAAATCAAAGCTTTTCCTTAACAGGAACAAGACCCAGCAGTGTTCGGAGATGAGTTTGCCAAGATAGCTCGTGCTACGCTTCGGATCAGATACTCACTGCTGCCATACTTATACACCTTGTTCTTCGAGTCTCATGTTCATGGAAACACGGTGGCACGGTCACTGATGCACGAGTAAGTTTGGACTCCCTCTTTTTTATCATATTTTACTCACAAAAGTAGTTGAACTATGTATAAACTAGTCGATATCTGTTTAGAATAGTCACAGTAATATTACTGCTTGCACCCTCTTAAAAAGGACAGTTTTACAAGGAAATCTAATCAAATTATATGCACAAAAATGACTCTTAATATATGCAGTGGATTTGCGTTAAAATATAACCCATATTTGTTTCCAGTGGGAAAAAAAACTAAGCAAGGAGAATTTGGAAAATTTCTTGTCTTAGGCAAATATGCAGTTCTTTTTTGTTTTAAAAATAGGAATCACATACCTGTATTTTCTATGTTTGAATTAAATCTATGAAATCTGTATTCTGGTCCAGAATGTCAAGAAGGCTTCATACCGAGAAGTCTCCATTTTCCAATCATCCACAGCATTTGCATTTTCCAATTTAGTACTTGCATCTGCATGCTATGTATGAAACCTGCATCTGTGTCCACAAATTGCACAGAGAAAACAGAGATAGAGACGTTTGAGTGTAGAAGCAGGTGCAATCCCGAGATTAATAAATACAGACTGAAAAACCATTTGGAAAATGTGACCTCAGATTTTTGGAACAACTCATTTTTTCTGTTTGGAAGAAGCAGGAATCAACGTGAGGTTTAGTTTCCCTCTCAGCATCTTTTAATTAGCTTTTCACCTGCTTTTGGTAAATTTTCTGCTTCAGAATGCTTTATGCAAAGACTTGAGCCAAAGGAGTGCAAATAATTCATATGAAAGGCTACTGCCCAAAGCTCTGACACAATTTACTCTCATTGGTGCAGGCTACCTCCTGGATTGTTTAATGTTCTTTTTCCCTTTAGGTTAAAAACATTTTGGTTAAAGGGTAAGGCATTTTTTGCAAATTAAACTGAGATTACACTAAAGTGCAGACCATTTGAATATGGAAAGGATATGCACAAAAGCTGTTTAGCATACTCATTGTAATGGCTAACTGATAAATTTTAGAAGCAGTATATTCCCCCTTCCTACTATGCTACCTTATTTAATTGGGTTACATTAAGGAGAAGTTTCATAGGTACTCATGTCTTACAAGGGGCTATATGCTATTTCAAGTATTTATTTTAGCTCTATTTTCACTTAATGAGATTTGTGTTAATATTGGAAATGACCGGGTTCATTTTGGCATTAATATTAGCTAATCTCTGCTAATACGGAATTACTTCAGTGATGTTAAAGCTGCCTTTCTGATTGTTCCCAGCACACTTGTACTCTATTTGGGCCATATCTACATTAGCAAATTTCCAAATTTGCTTTGGTTTGAATTGTAGAGCAGTCTCAGATGCACCAGCGGAGACTCCCATCAGGTGAAACTGAACTGAAAGGTGCGCTCCAGCCATTGATGGGAGTTTAGTCAGTGGGACCAGACTGGGATTAACTTGGAAATAAACCCTCTAAAGCACATGTAGGGAGTGTAGGCATCAGGAGATCAGCCCAAACTGTTTCACTACCCAGGTCCCATCCTAGTGGGCACATCACTTGCTAATGTTGCCATAGCTAGATCCTAAAATGGCTTAAAAATATTTCTTACTATTATTAGTTAATTCTGGTTACTATTGTTACTTAATGAGTATTTCTTACTATTTCTAATTAACATTCATTGGTTTAGTGGGTCTGCTCAAGAAGAGAAAGTGACCTAGATGCTAACAGGAGAAATGTGGGGTTCAGAGAAAGAGAGAACAGAAACAGAATTCTTGATGTACGGATGATGGAATTTTACAGCAAACCTTTCCCTTACTTGAAACAAATACAAAGGAGAACTAAAAAACCTGCACTCGTTTTTCAGGTGGAGCTGTTACGAGTCCACAAGCCTCACCGTGATAACAACTCTGCCTGGGCAGGGAGTCTCCAAGCAATAGCTATTTCATGTGGTCATTTCAGATTTTTCATTTCATTTCAAATATTTAGGTGCTCATTTCAAATAACAAACAAGAACAATGTCCCAGTAGATTCCTATAAGCATTTTTAGATGCTTCTGAGGCTTTCACTCAGTGAAACAGAGGTGCCAGGAGCTCAGCTGTCCAAAAAGATTGGGAGGTGGTAATCCATTACTGGAAGGGGAAGCTCTGCTTAATGGCTAAAGAGGGGAAAAATAAGACAGAAGAGAGGCCAGCATCTAACCATAGGAAGCATGTAGATGATATTAAGCACCTTTCATAGATCACAGATATGGCGTAATGGCTTATATTTTCAGAATGGGAAAGTTCCTTTGTTTGCTGAATTTGTGCTCGTGGTTGTTATCTTTGCAAGAGAAAATAGTGCTGAGTTAGATGGTGAGGCACTTGTTTCCACGTGTGAATCAGATTGACTTCTCTGAGCTTTTTCTCCTGAAATCTCCCACAATGAGGTATATTGAATCAGTATTATAATTTTACTATGGCAAAATTAAAAATACAAAGAAGCTATTAAGATGACAACAAAAACTAATGCTTTATATTTCAAAAGCTTTAAGACAAGGTAATTCATCAAAAAACACATCCCCTTTAAATATTTACAAAGCATTATGTCAAAATGCAATAATGACCAAGATCAGGTGTCCAAAAGAGCTGCTGTTTTTGACAGAAAAAAAACCCTCTGAATAAATTGAGGTTTCTTTCAGGCAGAGCCTGGGGCATGCCTTCAAGAACATTATTTCCTGAGTTCCATGTACTCCCCTAAACTTGCAATGTTTTAGAAATCCAAACACCGAATAGACGTCTTTTTATTGCCAAGGTGGTTTTGCTCATTTAGGGTAATTTCTGCAAGTCTGGAGTGGGTGCAGTGTGTGCCTATGCCCTGAGCAGACAGGGTGTCAGAGCAGGACACCGACACCGAGCCACTCTGCTCCGGCCAGCAGACAGCAGAAACATGCCTTTAGATGGGGGCAGCTGCAAAGTCAGTTAAACAGACAGTAAATAAATTTTTAAACAAATAATTCGTACGTCCTTAGAGAATCATACGTTAATATGCAACAGCCAGTGTGAATTTGTCAAAAACGAATGATGGTAAAACAGCCCCATTTCCATCTGTGACAAGGCAGCAGAGGTGCTGGATGGGAAAGGGGGCAGAGGAGCAGGAGAAAGCAGGAGGTACAAGGTACCTTGATTTCAGGAGGGCTTGGGACACACTCCACGTGACATTCTTATAAGCTAATTAGGGAATGAGGATCTGTTTATGAATTTCCTCAGAGACAGGCTTACAAATGATTTAAAGCCTATTTAAATTCTCAAGGATTTTATGCCAGATGAGTGGAGGTTCCTGAGATGGGGAGGATCTCTCCTCTTTGCCAGGTGCTATTCAATATTTTCATTAGAATAAAGATCTCTTCCCAAGCTGGCAGATGATGCCAGGCGACCAGGACTGTAAGTACTCCAAAGGACATGATCAGAATCCAAAATTATTTTAATGCATTGAATAAAATGGGCTGAATTCCATGAGTTTTCATCCATTCAGGAAAGGCAGCTAAAAAGCGCAATATGTATGAATGTTGCTTTTTGTTGGTTCTGCAAAAGATTTCTAATGTAAATCAGTGAAAGGTGCAGGAAGCCAAATCCAAGGATTTTCACAAATGCTTTAGATCCTAGAGCACAGTGTTATTCCTCTGTGTTCCCTCTTCTGGTCCTGGCCCCTCTCCAGCTCTTTGGCTCCCTCGATGAAGTTTCAACCTACTAGAGAGAAATTAAGTTTGTTGTCTTCCCACTGAAAAGAAATCAGCTCCAGCATTTTGTGAGGGTTCTGGTCTGCTCCAGGATGGTAGGTGCTACCATAACTTCTGAATCTCTGTCCAGCTTTTGGCATTCCCTCAATCAGGAAAAATATTTGGTGATGTTGAAGGACATCTTGAGGAAGCAGATTTCTTGTCACAGTGAGTAATATCAAAATATTCTGCAAGTTCTATAAAAATATGAATTAACATTGCGTATCTCACTTTCAACACTAGGTTTACCTCCGATCAGCAGACTCATGGAATAGATACTGCCTTCCTTTGGGGACCTGCTTTTATGATTGCTCCAGTTCTTCAAGAGGCAAGTACTGTAATTAAAAAATGCCATCATACTGAAATCAAAGAAATGAACTGCGCTTAAGGCATTGGATGACATTCAGGACATGTTTGCTCAATGCCCACCCATTTCTTCCCTCTGCTGTCAAAACTCGCAGAACGCATTTCTGAGCAGCTCAGACAGTGCAGAGCTGCCCAGTGCTTGAAGTGGGAGGATGAAGGGAGGGCACGGCATTTCCCTGCTGCTCCAAGCGCCGAGTGGATGTAAACAGGCTGGATGCTGCCCCTCGCGTACTCCTGCTATTGTGCTGACAGCTCCCTCCAAGGGCACACACAGAGCAGTAATTGTCGAGCTAGGAAGAAACATGCAGATATTAAAGCAAACTGGTTTCCATATTACCACTCACCCACAGCGGGCTGGAACTGCAGCGTCTCGAGGGCTGCGATGGGAGCATCCCAGCATCACAGGCCAAAACAGTCATTACGGAAATGGTAATGACAATGGTAGCTGCTAACATGACAGGTTTTAAAAAGCAGCATTTTCCTATGGCTGTGCTGGGCATGGCGCTGGGGTCAGGGCTCTTGCTGCTTGGCTGGAGCAAGGGGGGGTTTCTCTCCTTGCCCCACCACTGACTGGTCTCTGCACTGCGTATGCTCTCTGCACTCAGTATGTCTGAGCAAAGTTAAATATTTGCATGTGATGTATTCTAGAGCATGCTGCCAGAATAGCTGATACATGTTCTAGACCTTGCTGATGATCGAACATATAAAGAGGCCACTGTTAGCCACCTTTCTTTAACCAGCCCTTGTGCCTCTGTGAATTTAAAATGACATTTTTATTCTGCATCTAAAACCATTCTGACTCCACTGAGGCACTTCGTTCATCAGTCCTCCATCTTCAGACTCCCCGCGGTTTCTAATAGCTGATGACTAACAAGGAGATTTCACAGGGTCTCAGACCAGCAAGATGATGAAAGATATGAGAGAAACCTTCCCAGGAAGAGAGGGTGACAAGCCAGGGGTGGCTTCCTGCAAAGAAATGCGTGAAAGGGAACATTATATGGATGTATAAAATGACAGGGGTTCTAGAAAAGGGGTTCCTAATATTTTGGGGGGGACTGCAGCACAAAATTAAGGGAGGAGGCCTGTGCCCGTATGGGGGAAGCAGAGGTTTGGAGGCAATACGTTGCTGGGTCTTGTGGTGGGAGAGAGGTGGCAACCAGGGCTTGTGGCAGCTAGCAGGGCAGGGGGCAGGGGTGGGCTGTAAGCCCCTCACCACGGCATTGCAGGCCACCAGCAACTGTGTGAAACTGCAGCATGGCACCCACTTGTCTAGCGAAGATGGATCACAGACAGCTTTACCTTTGGGTCAGGGACAGCTTTCCCTTTGCTCCTTGAGTCCCAGAGTGTGAGGAAGTGAGACAGCCATCAGAATTAAAATGGGGAACTGCCTTACACACTGGCTTGTTATTTAGGGAGTCATGAAGACAAGGCTCATTGTGATTCAGATGGTGGTTACACACTTCTTTGTAGACCAGAATATCCCAGGTTGTCATAATAAAGCAGAGAAAGTATGGAGAGAGGAGCATCTTGACTTTATAGGGTTTTTCCTTCAACTTTGCAAGGCACTTTATAGCTTAAGCCTACTTGTATTTGTTAAACAGCTAGCAATATCTAAACAGACAGAGCAAACTACGCCAGCCTTCCTTACTGCAGCACTGGGACACTTTGCCTGAAACACCGAGCACTGCCCACTGTGGGAGACAGGCCACTGGACAAGACAAATTTCCAGTTTAGCAATTCTTGTATTCTAATGTGAGCTTTGCATACTTTCATAAATCAGTTACTTCTTACTCCTCCTATTGGTGCTTATATATATGTAAAATCACTAAAGTGTCAAATGGTAATTTTGCCGTAACTCTTCTCCTCCACCTTTAGTTTTCATGCTCTACCTGCTCCCTGGGGTAGACCTTGGGGGTAAACTGTAATTCTGCAAAGGGGCAGACATCTATTTTGAAAATCAAAATTAATCTGCTTGTGAGAATAAGCAACTCGCGACAAAAAAGGAAGTATGTTTTGATTCCAACTTTTCCTGGAGTTATTAATTCAAAGTGCCTTTAGTGTGACTTTATCCCTGCAGCAATATGATACAACCTGTCCTGCAAAACAAAGTACAGCAATTGTGCAATTAGCAGCACATTATTTATTTTTATTTACCTGCAACTTTAAATTGTTGCCAAGAAGACAAATATCTGTGTATCCTCCTTGCCAAACCTTACTCTCTGCCTGTTTCTGCAAGAGGAACGGTGCAAGAGGCACTGAGCAGTGGTGTCCCCCACTCCAGCATCAGATGTGAAGTCCTGTCTTGCAAAGGCTGCCGTAGACCTCACTGGGATTGCTCAGACGTTACAGGAGTGCACCTAGGCCAGTTATATTCGCAAGACATAGAGCTATGTGCTAGACTGAAATAATCATATAATATTGACTCATCCCACAGAATGGCAGTAAAACCCCCCAAATAGGATAGGATCCTCTGTTTAGCATTATAGATTAGCCAGCATTAGTCCACTGCTATCATAATAACTCAGCCATAATACCCAAGATTTGATGTTATTAGAATATTCAGCATACATCTCTCCATGCGCAAATATAATAAAGCTAATGTAATATCAGAAATGCAAAAAGAAAAAAAAACTTTAATCACTTTATAACAATTACAGGGAGCAAGATCCGTGGATGTATACTTCCCTGAAGCACAATGGTTTGACTACTATACCGTATGTATTTTTAAGATTTTGTTTCTTACATTTTTTACATAATTTGAAATGGTACAATTCCTGCAAAATAACTTTAAGCAATGTTCAGCGGTATTTTTACCTCAGCATCCATGTTTAAGAAAACTAGAGCACACAAAGTCCACACCAGCCTAGCTGGGAGAGTAAATTGCACAGCTTTCAGTTGCATTTTATTTTCTATTTTTGGTTTGTAAAGCTCTAAGACAGAGAGAACTGAATTTTCAGGAGCAGCCTAGAAATTCATGAAACTGCTAAGATTTCTTGTGTCCCCCCCCTGCCTTTTATTGCATATTTTAATTCTTGAACCGATACACTTCCCTGCACAGAAACCTGAGTCGTACTCCTGAGAACATGCTGCAAACCGTTTTGTGCATGCAGTTCTGCACGTGCATCACTTTTGACAGAAGGCAGATTTAGAGAGCAGGATGAAGCTCCCCTCCGAAAGATGCTTCCAAGAGATGCAGAACAATCTGCTCTGTGGAAAATGTCAGCCTCTTCTAGCTTCGGGGACTACAGGTTTTGACCTTCCGAACACCATCCCCACTACTGCACTTCCAAAAGCCCTCAGTTTCAACCCAACTATGCTGTGCTGCAATCTGCAGGATAAAGACCAGTGTTGGCTTCAGCAGGAGTAGTTAGGTTGATGCTGAGAGCTTTCGCAAATGTGAGCCCAGGAGCATCAGGCTGTTGTTAACTATCCCGAGTGATGCTGGCAGGGGAACGGGCAGGACGGAAATGCTCTCAGCATTTAAACCTCTTTATTTTTAAAGGAGTTAGGTCATTTTCAGCATTTGACTGGTGTCCTCAGATGGGTGTTCATCCAACCCTTTCCCCTTTCTGTTTTCATAAGACTGTGGCACTGCGAGGTCGAGGATTTCATTCAGCTCTCCTTGTTGTAGTTCCCCCTGAGCCCCCCTTGCTGGGCTGGGTGCAGGGACAGCGTCCCCGGTGTCCCTTGCCCTGCCTATGGGGCATGCCCCCAGCGTTAGTGAAGCTCAACTCCTGGCATTTGGCACATACTTGCCATACAGATGGTGCTTATCCAAAAACAAGGTTGGGTACTTACCGTAAGTTAGAATTCCATTTACAGGGGACAAGAGCAAAGCCTTCCTGTTATCTACTCTGTATGTAAGCCTTGCCTACACCTGGTTTTGAGGCACTAAACCAGAAACAGAAATGAATGATGCAGAGAACTTAATGCTGGTTGTCTGCACGTTCATGAATTTCACTCATTGAATGCTGTAATTACTTTCTGAAAGGGGAAGACTTGTCCATAAAAGAGAAGAAAATCTACAGTTTACATTCCCAAATGATTATGAATCACTTACCTTAAACTGAAATGTGACAGGCTCCATATGCATAAAAAGAGGAAGCAAAAGTTTCTTTTGCTTTTTGCTTAGAGTCTTGATGAGGATTTTTTTTTTTTCACAGCATATGTAATAATGATACCATTTGTAAAGACTATTTGCTGTCTTTCATTCATGATGGTTCGATCTCATGCATATGCATAACTGCAAGGGCTAGATCCTCTTTCATGTTAAAAAAGGAACTGGGATAATACCCCTGGAATCTGCTTTTTTGTTTGGATTTTCACTGATGTAATTGAGATGAAAATGTACCCCTTGGTCTCTTTTTCAGTTCTATATTGTCACAATGTATAGTGCCTGGATTTGCAGGGTTTTTTTTAACTGCATTAATTTTTGCGGTAGGGTCAAAAAATGCCAAGTACCTGGAGCAAGACATATGCTACTGTGTCTGCCCCGTTGAGCAAGATCCCTCTGTTCATCCGTGGAGGCTACATCCTGCCAGAACAGGCACCAGCCACGACTACAACTAAGAGGTACTGTCATCTATGTTCATCACCAAAAAACCCACGGTGCGGGTCAGACCCACAGACAGCCAAAAAAGTAATCAAAAGAAAATATAGAAGCGAGGCTATCTGCAGCTCCCAGCTGCCATCCCAGGCGATGAGCACAGTATTTTTATCCCACGATTCACTCCATTGCATTAGGAGAAGTCAGCCCAGAGATGACCCGCGTCATCGTTTGCACAGCTGAAACCTACTCCCGGCTCTGTGGTTACACTCAGAGAAACTTTTGCACCTCTTACTGCTGCGCCAACCTGCTGTCAGTCATTCAAAGTGATTCAAAGTGTCAGTCATTCCTCATGTGCAAGGGGAAAATGCAAAACCTCTCCCTGGATGAATTTATTAAATCATAGAATGGTTAGAGTTGGAAAGGACCTTAAAGATCATCTAGTTCCAAACCCCCTGCCATGGGCAGGGACACCTCCCACTAGACCAGGTTGTTCAAAGCCCCATCCAGCCTGGGCTTGAACACCTCCAGGGATGGGGCCTCTGCAACTTCTCTGGACAACCTGTTCCAGTGCCTCACCGCCCTCACAGTAAAGAATTTCTTCCTAATATCTAATATAATTCTACCCTCTTTCAGTTTTAAACCATTACACCTCATCCTACCATGACACTCATTGATAAAGAGTCCCTCCCCATCTTTCCCGTAGGCCCCCTTTAGGTACTGGAAGGCCACAATAAGGTCTCCACAGAGCCTTCTCTTCTCCAGGCTGAACAGCCCCAACTCTCTCAGCCTGTCCTCATAGGAGAGGTACTCCAGCCCTCTGATCATCTTAGTGGCCCTCCTCTGGACCCGCTCCAACAGGTCCATGTCCTTCTTATGTTGGGCTCCCCACAGCTGGACACAGCACTCCATGTGGGGTCTCATGAGAGTGAAGTAGAGGGGCTGAATCACCTCCCTTGACTTGCTGGCAATGCTTCTTTTGAACGCCATGATCAAGGTGGAAAAGCTCAAATCTCTTTTGAGGAAAATTATTTCCCTATGCCAATGGGTAATACACTGTCTCGAGTCTGAACCATGCTCAGAAGCTGATGTGAGTAGGGAAGGGAAGGAACAGCACTGTGCAGCAACCAATCCAAACCCCAGTAAGGTATCACTGGTGACCAATTGCCTCCCAGACTGCCCAGTTATCAGACATTAAGGCCACTAAAGAATTGGAAACTTGTCCACACAAGCACTCAAAAGGTGGGAATTTTACGTTTCAGTGGTACAAAGCAAGGCAGAGTTTTCGTCATCACTTCGGGACCCCCTTTGGTGATGGTAATTCTTCTGTCGTGGCCTTTTTTGTAACCTTAAAATTGGAGTTAATTGTGTTCAGAAGTTTCTGTTAAATAACTTGGAAGGGACAGTGCCCACAAATTTTTACTGACACTTCTCCATGTGTTTGTCAACAGCCGTCTGAACCCATTTGGGCTCATTATTGCCCTGGATGAACACGGAGAAGCTTCTGGGTCTCTCTTCTGGGATGATGGTGATTCAATCGGTAAGCCTGGCCCCCTTCTGTAAAGCGGTGTCTGTATACAGGGCTTTCCTCAGGCTGCCTTTTCAGCGGTGTCATGGCACTGACTCCTACTAGAAATAGCTGGAGAACTGACCCTAAGATGCACGTTAGAGATGTGAAAAGCAGATTGCTCTTGGAGTCAGTGTTTTGATATGAGAAAGGTGTGACACTGTGAACAGCTGGTCTGCTAGAGAGGTCAATCACTTGTGTTGTATTCCCCTGAGCTCATCCTAAGAAGACTAGAGGAAGAGATTAAATAGCCTACAAATCATCTTAGTCTGATGTTAGCTGCTTGTTACAATTAATATGAACTGCTTATGGATTTTGCTCCTTGTTTTGATACCAATCTTTCTTGCTCTGTGTTTTAACAGATACTATTGAAAAGGAGAACTACTTCTTGGCTAAATATACGTACAGCAAAGTAAGTAGCAACATAGGAGGTACCTACGTATATACAGGCAGCTGTATTTTAGTGTAACCATTGTAAGGTGCTAATGTCTAACTTTTCTCTGGAAAGCTTTCTTCTAATAGCTCAGCCTTTAAACCTGGTAAGCTACCTAATGTTTTAATTTACAGACAGCTACAAAATAATCCAACTATGATGCTTCAGTTTTGTGTTTGCTTCATTAAGTATCATAGTGACACATCATTAATGTCCCTGCTGTATTGTAAATCTATAAATCCATTTTTTCAGCTCAGATATTTTTATTTTTTTTTTCTGAGTTGCAGCTTCTGGGGACGAGGGACCTTTTCCTTGTCTTCCTCCTAGGAACACTTTCAGTCTGATGGGTGGGAGAAGGCTACATTCCTCTCTTCAGGATATCCCAGCAACTTTTTAAGTTTGATCACTCAAAGTTTTTATTTTGTAGCCCAGAGATTTATGTAGTCTCACTTCTTTAGCTTGTGTTTCCTTGTCTGACAGCACAGAGATTGCTCCCATGGTCGGTCTCCTGTGGAGCGATTCAGCATGCTATTGGCAACCCACCGTTCTGATCAGATGCTCCATGCAGTGCAAGAATAGATTAGCCCAGGGTCAGTGCATTAATGCCTTTCACACAGCGCTCACTTATGTGCAGACATGTCCTGAGAAAGCTCAATATAAGAACCCAACAGTCTAGGCTTCAACTGAGATAAAGAATATAAAATAAATCTACTAGAAGCGCATGAAGTATATGATAGTAAGTTGTGGGCGTTATTGTAAAAAACCCTTAACCTACTTCAATAATCTATACAGATCATATTTTGTCTACAATTCTAGCATTTGGTAAGAAATAGGATATTGTATGTAGACTGTGGCATGATTTTGGTCTTCAGCTGGCTGAATATGAGCCAGCAGTGTGCCCAGGCGGCCAAGAAGGCCAACAGCATCCTGGCCTGTATCAGGAATAGTGTGGCCAGCAGGACTAGGGAAGTGATTGTCCCCCCATACTCAGCACTGGTGAGGCCCCATCTCAAGTACTGTGTTCAGTTTTGGGCCCCTCACTACAAGAAAGATATTGAGGTGCTGGAGTGTGTTCAGAGAAGGGCAACGAAGCTGGTGAAGGATCTGGAGCACAAGTCATATGAGGAGCGGCTGAGGGAACTGGGGTTGTTAGCCTGGAGAAAAGGAGGCTGAGGGGAGACCTTATCGCTCTCTATAGATACCTGAAAGGAGGTTGTAGCCAGGTGGGTGTTGGCCTCTTTTCCCAAGTTGGAAGTGATGAGAGGAAACGGCCTCAAGACATGTCAAGGAAGGTTTAGATTGGATATTAGGAAAAATTTCTTCACCAAAAGGTTATCAGGCATTGGAACAGGCTGCCCAGGGAAGGGGTGAAGTTGCCTCCCCTGGAGGTATTTAAAAGACGTGTAGATGTGACGCATAGCGACATGTTTTAGTGGTGGACTTGGCCGTGTTAGGCTTACAGTGGGACTTGATGATCTTAAGGGTCTTTTCCAACTAAAATGATTCTATGATTTTATGATCTTCATGCCATCTATTTCTAAAAGACCCAAAGTAGTCTACAGAAAATATTCAAAAGCATAAAATTGTGTTAAGCTCTATTATGATATTGCTCTCAGAATGTATGTCTTCCAGGAGCAAGAGCAAGTCAGGGTAAGACAATGGGTTTTATTACGTAGTCTTGTATATTTGTAAGATATTTTCCTGGAACTAATAACACATGTCTAGACTTTAAATTTAATTTTAAATTTATTTTCTTCTTGATTTACCAAGAAAAAAAAATCTTCTTCAAAAAAAGGATATTTCAACAGTAAAATGGAAGAAAAATCACTTTGGCTTTCTGTAGTCTGTGTATAGTAATTTATTTCAGGAAGGCTAAAGAAAAACAATATCCAGTTTTATATTAAATTCTGATCTGTGCAAATTAGATTGTTGATTCACTGGCACTTCCATTTCTCATTGCTCATATTTGACTTCTGCCTGTAAATCCATGACTGAAGTCCCTATCTGCATTCCAATAATCTCTAATGTCGTTTTTTTATTATGTGTTTATAAAGAAAACAATCCATCTCAAATAGTAAATTGTAGAAGTATGAGAAATGTACGAAAGTCTTGGTATTTGTTGCACATTTCAATATTCTTTAAAAAATTGCGGGTGAATAATTTAATCACACCTAGATTTAGGAGAACACACAAGTTTTGCTCCTTAAGAGATTTACTGATAAGGTCTGACATCACAGTATTTACTCTGAACCCAGCACAGAGTGTTGCGCAAGTAACAGCTGCAGGATTAGACCTTCTCATTTATATTTTTTATTTAAAAAACCCAGAAATACAAAGAAGAATTCAAGACTAGTGTAGGCACTTAAGTGTCAGCGAATGATTCAAGCTGCCTGCTCGCTGGTACTGTCTCCCTGTGGCTGGTATTTTAATTCACTTGACACCTCCATTTCGACACGCATAATGGCTAAGTGACCTAAGTCAAAGTGCCCCAAGTCAAAGTCCCCCATATATTAAGCCTACCAGTCTACAAAAATACATGAGCCAGATGTATAAGACCTGCTGTACTTCAGGGATGAGCAGGGAGAGCCATAAACTCTGCCTCCACCCCCAGAGGTGGCAGGTAAGGCAGATGTGTTCAGACTGTACCAAGTGAACCCAAACTGAACTGAAGGGATGGTGATGGGAAGGCTTGCTCGAGGAAATGGGAGCTTATCAGGGAGAAAATTTTCACTATGAGGGTGGTGAGACACTGGAACAGGTTGCCCAGAGAAGTTGTGGATGCCCCATCCCTGGAAGTGTTCAAGGCCAGGTTGGATGGGGCTTTGAACAACCTGCTCTAGTGGGAGGTGTCCCTGCCCATGGCAGGGGGGTTGGAACCAGGTGATCTTTAAGATCCTTTCCAACATAAACCATTCTATGATTCTATGATACACTAGCCACTAGGTAACTGAATAGCCTGAAAGCAATTTCCTCCTAAAACTGATGAAATTTTCACAGGGAAAATGAGGTGAGTGGGGAGAAAGGTGAAGTTCATAGGACCAGAGCAAGACAGTAATAAAGAAAAATCATGACTTTGCTGCTCAGAAGTGCAGCAGGAAGCCCTGGCTTCTGGTCTTGGATCCAGGACTTCTTTTTGCTTTGCATGTATGGGACTTCGGGTGATATCCACAAGTTCCCTCCCTCTGATGAGAACTCAGGACCTTCCTGGGCAACTGTTTTAACCACTAGATGCTTGGGGAGGTTAAGGATCACTCATTCCCCTGGACCATCACCTCCCTGTCTCCCCAAGACCTTCTGTTTGAGACCTTGGTCAGAGGGACAGTGGTGTCTACTGCAGAGTCCTGTCTCAGGGTCTCAGAGCTTGATTGCAACCTTATTTATTAATACAGCTGTAATCACTGAGCTCAGCATCACACTGATCTTACTGGGTCTGTGTGGCCACCTTGAACTAGCTGTCCTGCTTAGCCACACCTGAGACAGCAAGAAATGACCACAGGGAGGTGGTCTCTCTATACTGAACCTCCCTCTGTGCTGGAGCTCTGCCAATGGGCAGAAGACACCACATATATGTAACCTAAAAAATGCTCCAGAGGCTTTTAGAGGCCTCTCCTCATTTGCTCCATAATAGCCAACATTCCTTATTTAGGCAGTTTAAATCAGTGTGCTGTGTGTATGGATGCCTGAAATAAGAAGTGTAAGCACAGCCCTAAGTTACAAATACTGTGATCTAGCTTCTGCTCCCCTCCTACCAGCCACCATTGAAATAACATAAGCTAATTTATGCAAAAGGTTCCATCATGGGTTTCTCCTTGGCATATTTTTAAAAAGACATGATTGCATAGTAATTCATCATTTCCTGAGCAGCGTAATTCATCTTTATTTCCTTAACAACTTCGATCACATAACAAATGCAATGATTCCTCTTCTTTGCTTATATGGGAAATTACTGTCACTGGTGATCCAAATGAATTTGTTTAATGACTTTCTGTGTCCTCTTGGTACATCCCCAAATGCAGGTTATGCAGTAAATAAAAAGTACAACAAACAGAGCTCTACAGACATATGGTATTCCTTCAGTGTCCTTAAAGCTGGGACATATGTAACAGAGATTTCTAGAAGGAGCCGTGGAGCTGTGGAACATAAAATAGGGGCAAAATATTTAGCAGCTGATGTTTGTGGAAGATGCTAATGGTTTAAAGCAATTAGTTTTGGATGTTAATTAAATCTGCCTTAAGGTCACTAACTGAATCTCTGTATCTGGATTCTGGCTTTGCATATGCCATTGTACACTGTAAATGGGTACAAGAACCAAATTTGCATTGATTACAAGAAAAAAAACATGTCCAAGAAGATTCCAAATGAACGTTGTGTCTTACTGTCTTAGTTTATAATCATACATGAAACCTTTCTTACATGAAAATTAATGTAGCTATTGTTTTTCCTTGATGATCTCAGACTTTAATGTTGGAAGACATTCTATATGTTCACTGACAAAGATGAGACCACAACAGTAACAGTACGCAATAAGTCACCTCTAAAGAGTTGTCGTGGCCCTAATATTTTCTCTATGGCTTTTTCCAGGGACACCTGAAGACAGAAATACTTAAAAATGGCTACCGTGGGGCTGACACTCTGAAGTACAACAAAATTACAATTCTTGGCCTGAATCTGAGACCTCATGCTGTTTCTCTGAATGGAAGAGCCATCCGTGGAGATGCTTTCTCTTACGAGCTGAGTGGGGTAAGAGCTGCACTGAGCAGTTATGAAAAACCTTAGGGAAAAGGGGATAATCAACGAATCAATGAATCATCCACACCCCTTTACATTTCCAAGTATAACCAGGCACCAATTATTGATACAACAGTCTGAGTTTTAGGGGGTAAAAAAAGCAAAAGTGAAAGCTATTTTCAGAAACTTTAATCATTGCTATTACACATATGTTCTCTTTTACTTAATGTCTGCCACTTATACAAGTTTTTAGACTAATGAAATAATGAAAAGAAGATACAGGTCCACAAACCAGGAGAAATGTTAGCAGTTTTATGGGCACTATTATCATTCTGATAAAATGAGAAAACTCGTCAAAGTTGTTTATCAGCTGCTGAAAAGAAGTGATGGAGACCTTTTCTCACAATTACTTAGTGGCCAAAAATTATTTCAGCATAGGTGGCTCTAGTGAGTGTTTCCCTATTTTCAGAGGAGGGAAGGGCAAATCTCTGCTGTACTTTTGTGTTCCTAAGGGAACTATCACTACAGTGAGACAACAGTTACAGTTTCAGCATCTTAAAGTGTCCAACCTCAGTGTCCCAGATCAAAATGCATGACTTGCTTGTGCAGTGCTCCTCTAGTACCAACAAGGAGACAACCCAGAGGGGACAGACACCCCTTATAAACAGCTGCAACAACCTCTGTGGTCCCAGTTTCCTTTTCCACAGAAGAACAGACAACAATGCTGAGTAAATTTCCTTTGCTCTGGTCACTTATTTGTCACCAGCCACCAGGCTGAAGTGGGTCGCACACACTTTGTATGAGATGTGGTACTCACATCTCAGCACTGGTCTGCATCTAGGGAACTCCCAGTACTAACACTATAAGATACCACTAACTCATTGTTCAGTCAAAGATAGCTGAGGCAACAAGCAATGCATGTCATGTCTTATGTTAGTCTACCCACTTGGCTTAATGATTTAGGTTTATTTGTAACCCAAGTGTGATCCCTGTTATATGCACCTCATTCTAACATTTATTTTATTGAAGGAATCTGTAAAGGAAGAAAATTGCTGAGAATAAATTTCTGCCTTGGAGAATCATAAAAAACTCACTTTCAGAGACGATGTCATAAATAAGTGTAATCAGTATTGCCTCAAGGGAAGAAATTGTTTAACAGCCAAACTGCCTCTAAGCAAGCTGAAAGCAACATAAATGTGGCAGGGTAAAGAAAACACTCCATTGAGATGTGCTTGAAGGCACCAATCACAGAAATCCAAAAGATAACTGAATACTAACAGCATCCCATAAAAAGATGGTTAAGAAAGACTAAAAAGTATCATTTAAAAATTGATTTAAGTGCAAAAGATGATCTCAGTGACTTAAGAACTACTTCAAATAACGGAGAAAAAGCCACCAAGCTGCTGTAGTGGGGAAGGTCCAAAACTGCACAACAATTACATTATTTAAACCAGCTAAATATATTCCTCTCACAATTCTAAGAGATTCAGTCAAACCTCTCCCACCATCACTGTACAGGTGTTTTAATGCCATTACCTAGAATACTCTCATGTTTGAATCTCTACTAAAAAGAAAAGCACTAGCAGCTTGGGTTTATGTCTTGAAAATTTACAATCCATGTAATTAAGAAAATAACAAAATCCAAAGGGCAAATTTGCCACTTTCGCAGAGGCTTAATGAGATTACATACTGTATAATAGTTTAACAAGCACAAAGACCGTACTGTTTGAAGGGATGTAGTACAAAGTAACTTCTACCATATTGCTTTTGCTTTACAGAAAGCAAATTTGCCTAAAAGCAGGGCTTAAGTGCATAATTGAGACACAGTTATTTGTATATAAATAGAAGCAGCTTGCTTAGTAATAAGCCACTTCTTTCTCTCTGATTCACGCAGGGCTACCCTGATCTGACATTTGTAATATTGCAGAGTCTTCCTATTATTATTAGGAGTCTCTTATCTGTTTCCTCCCCTCGAGTATCATACCCTAAGAGCCACAGGAGCTGCGTTGTAACTGCAGCAGGGATGTTGGAAGAGCACTTCTGTTGACCAGGCTTGTGCTGACAACAAGATGACCTGGGCATAGGGAGGTTCTCCTCTTGCTTCCACTTGCATCCCCTGCTGGGAAGGGCAGGGAGATTCCCAATGTCCGTAGTTCCCAATGTCCATGCAGTAGTGCAGTCTGGAGCAGCCTTTCTGGCTGCCTGGCACTTTTGGGTTAGTGTTTGGATGGGGTTGCAGTATTTTTGTCTGGATCTGGCCCTGTATTTGAATAAAAGGAAAATTATTCAAGAAGTGGAATTCCTACTAGAGAACTGTTTCTGCTGAAAGATGAAAACATTACATACTTTGAAGAAGTGATCTAAGCATAGGCTGTTAGAGTGATGTTAACAGGAATTTGTGGGTGGGCAAAGAACTAGCTAAGAGGTGTGAATGAATATTATGCATTCTAAGAGACTATTAATTCTGAAACCTAAAGATAAAATTGGTGAAGTACTGAAAATGGAAATTATGTGAGAAGCATAAAACACACCAAATTTAACATTGAACAGAGAGAGAGCAGGACAGGTATTGTATTTATAATTTCATATTTAATTCATTTTATTAATTAATTTTAAACTGTTCCTGAATTTCTAAAAGGGGTGTTGAATTGGATACAGCAGTAGAATGATGCATACTACCACCAAGTCAGTCTGGCCTACCAGACGAGGTTAAGGGAATCATGAAGGTCTAAGCTCAAGTTTTCCTTCTTGTTCTCCATTTTGAGCTGGTCTTTTTTAAGGTAACATAAAGTTGTTCATTAACTTTGTGTCTTTTTTTTTTTTTTTTTTTCTTTTCTTCACAGAAACTCACTTTATGGATTTCTGCCCCACTTACTCAGGAACTCAACATTACGATTTACTAGAATGGTCAGAAAACACTGACATAATTTAGCATCCTTGGTCCTCAGATATTGATCTTACTTTGATTTTAATGTAAAAAAACATTTGGCCATTAAAACATTGCTTATGTACCTGATGATTTGTTTTCATATGTGGTATTTGTAGCAGTGTTGTTCAAATAAAAGTTGAGTTCTCTCTCACCTCAGATGGAGGTAATATTTGGAATTGTTCTTGCTGGGACCATACTCTGGACAGCATACACTGGGTTTTTTTCAAACCTATGGTGGCAAAAAAGAAAGGAGCAGCTGGATTGTCAGCTTAACTCACATAGCCCTATTCTGGGGGAGGCAATGTAATTTGTCAAGAGAATGCATGGGAAACACAGCTGATCAAAGGTTGGGGATACGTAGATCTTTGTACTTCAGCCATTTCTGGCTACGGAATGACCTTCCAAGACCACAAGAAGCTTCAGCTTATGGAAATGGCTCTAAGGAGTCCCTGTTATTTTAATAATATAATACATAATCAGCTGTTAATGCAATACATAATGCATAACATATCTAATATAATAAATATTAATATAGTATTATATTAAATACAACAGCTGGTAAAAATCAGCCAATAGTCCCAGACTACAAAATCTACAACTGTAGTGATCACTTGCTTTTTTCTATGTTCCTGAACTGTAATAAACACAGCCCGGGTATGTCTTGGGATCTAGCAATCATAGAGAGAATTTGTTGAAAACTTGGGGGATTTCTTTCAGGAATCTCATTCTCTCTGGAGACTGTTCCCAGTGTTAGAGTAGCTCTTACTGAGGGGAGTGGTTGGTGCCTCTAAATGTACACTGTGACCTTTGACAGGAAGGATCCACATCACAGCAGGGCCAGAGCTTCACAAACTCAGCTGTTCCCAAACTTTTAACTCTAAGCCAAAAAGCTCTTTTTATTTTTGCTGACATTTATACATGAGAAACCTGAGTCACAGTTTGCAACCATAAGAGCTTCAATAGTAAATAGATACTCCAGTAAGGAGGTTGGGAAGGAACTGGGCTCCAGTTTAGGCTGCTAGCACCCTCTCTCCTTTCCCCAGCAGTGAAGCTCCCCCATAAGTGCAGGCAGGGTTAAGTTTCATCTCAAGCTCCTTAAGGTGCTTCTGTCTCTTCCTGTTCCTGTCCCCCACCAGAACAAAACTGTACAGAAAACCTTTCTTGTGGCAGAAATGCTATGTCAGTTCCCAGCAGGTTAATTCTGCTTCCAAAACTCTGCAGGGAAAGGTCTCAGCCACAGTCTACTCTTGCAAAAAAGCTCCCCAACACCACTTGTATATGGGAAACTGCTCCTGACGGACAGACACAAGTGCAAGTGCAGCATGTTTTAACAAGAATGTCTGATTTTCACAACGGTATGTTCTAGACTGCTCAATGATAAGGATTTCATCCAGGTGTTTTCACATGATCACATTTCTTCTGAATTAGCCAGGGCACACAACACAGCAGTATAAACTTTTCCACCTTATGTCAGCCATAGGAAGACAAACACAGTCCTGGCTGCTTGCTAAAGGCTGCTTACTCAACGAGAGCCGAGTCTTGTGGAGAAACTTAAAGACCTGGGTCTCTCCAGAGCCTTTGCTGGCTGCAGCATGGTCTGCTGTGAAATATGTCTGCTCTGCACGGTGTGGAGAAAACAACTTGCTCAGCAGCTCTTTTGTGGGAAGAAGCTGGAGAAGATGATACTACGAAAAGGCGTAGCTGAAGATGGTGAGAAAGGGCTGAGGGAAGGCAGAATACGGGCAGCGGGGCGAAAGCTGATCTAAGGCGATGGATGAGACAACCATATTTCTTGCCTAAGAATACAGCACATAACTAGACTCCTTGATGAAATAAACACTTAAAAGTATGCCCATCTGAGTCTGTGGACTGGGCAGACTAAGGACCTTGTGCAAAGGGAGGACGCCAGCATGGTTTGTGAGAGCTGTGTGTGTTTGGGAGAGAGGAAAGCAGGAGAACCTCTGTCAGAGCAGACACCAGAGGCAGGCAGCTAGAAAGAGCAGTACTTGTTGCATAAATGTGAGGAACAGCAGAGACCCAGCAGATGTGTCTGTACTGCGTGTCACAGCTCCGCACCAGAGAGCTCAGAGTGGGGCCAAACCAGCAGCAGGCTCCAGCTGGCACAGGAGATGCTGACCCAGCTGCCACTGGCCGCTCACATTGTCTCGGGGCTTGGCCACCCTGCCAGTCGTCCTCTCGTGCTGCCTGTGGGAGCCTCGTGGCTGCTCACCCCGTGCGTGTTGCAGACATAACCAGAGAAAGCTGCTGGATGGCTTGACAACGTGGGATGGATGGGGACAACTAAAGCAGACCAGTCCTGTGCAGAATCCAACCTCTCCCATGTGGTGTTTGCAAAGATGGCATCAAAGAGGTAACTGCTCTCAGTTTTCCCCCTAAAGCGAGGATGTTAACTCCTTCCCACAGCAAAAGAACAAAGAGAGAGACAAATCTGAGCACCGGGTCAGAGAAAGTAAATTTGTGAGCACCCTGGCTGGGAGGGAGGGAACAGGATGGTTTGGTTTGTTTTGGGGGAGGGCTGGATTTTTTTGGTGCAGGGGGTTTGTCTCTAATTGCCTTTTACTGTGGGTAAAAGTGGGAGTGGGAGATCAGAGGCGAGATGGTAAATTTGCTGACAAACGGTGAAAGAGGAGACTGGTGTGGAAGTTGGAGCACGGATGTGGCTGGAGAGCAGGAGGGATGTCACCTCCATAAAGAGCCCTTGGCTTGGATAACTGTGTGGAGCCAGCCAGTGCTCAGTGGTTTTCTGTGAAATCAGTGACTAACCTAGCAATTTCATATATATTTTAATAAAATAAAAGCAGAAAATTACACTCCTATCGGCATCAATATGCCGTTCAGGCTTGTATTACAACCTGGATTTTATTCCTTTCTTGTTATCTTGCTCCTTGTAGCTTCAGTGAACACAATAGGAAATAGCTACTTGTTAATACATCCGCCTTGGGCTCTGATTTCACGTGTTTATTTCCTAAAAGTAAGCAAGATAGCTTTTGGTTGGCATTTGTATTAGGGACATCAAAGAAAAATGGAGTTTGTGTGTCTGTGTATGTGTGTATCTGGCTATTTATCCTCTCTGAGCATGGAGCTGCAAGTGTAATGTTAGATCATTTACACTTTTTTAAAGTTCTGGTTGCACTGCTTGTTCCTTCCCATCCCAACAATTCCTTTCTTTTTTGTTTTTGAGAAAAGGATAAAGACTTCAACAAAAAATACAGAACATGTGTTACAAGTGATACGAGAATCTACAGTCAAATTTCACTGTCATTTAAGATTAGATTAGATTAAACATGAACTTTCCCAAGTGATGGCACAGATTAAATTTATTATAGATACAGATCTTCAGGAGAGAGAGAACTTCTCAGGTTGGGATTTAAAAGTGTCTGTAGTCAGCTGCTTTCTCCAGCCTGCCTTTGTTAACCATAAAACCCACCAGCTGAGTCCTACAGAACCTGGAAGAGTTGAAATGTAAAGGGAAAAATCTTACTTTGCATTTCAAATCCCTGTTAATTCTAGGCTCCTGCCTTACAAAGCCATAAAGGGAACACAGAAAATCACCAGCTAATGTCCACTGACCACTAAGAATATGCCATTATGCTTCATTTCTGCAGAGAAAGAAAAAGTAAATATTCTCCATGCTACTCCATGTACACTTGGACTTTTTTCCACCTAAAATGGATGATTTTAGGTTTAATCTCAAAGTATCCTGCTGCCCATTCTTGCGAAAGGTGTATGCTTATTTTGTGTAACATGAAAAGATGGTGATAGCCCAAATGAGTTACACTGCAGGAAGCAGCACAAATTAAACGAAGGGGACATGCACAGAGGGCTCTGCTATGCTCAGTAAGCTGGACACAGAAACATATTTTGATATGGCCAAATGTAGTAGTGTGTCTTGGAACCAAGAATGGGCAAAAGAAGGACCCTGATAGAGCAAAGAGACACTGGAGGAAATTCGGGGCCCTGTTGGACGACCACCTGAGCATGAGTTCCCAATGAAATCTTTAATCAAAAAGGAGATTGAGCAACCTCAGATATACAGACAAGTAAAGGCAGAGATGTAATAATTCAGCTGTTTGTTATACTGGTACCATCTTGCTGGAACACTGTCCCATTCTGGTGTCAGAAATCTGTGAAATATACTGAAAAAATAAGATTGCTACAAAGAAAATCCACAAAAATGTCTGAAGGACTGGAGAAACACATCTTCCAGTGAGACCACCAAGGAGCTCAAGCTGTCTCTAATGGCCAAGAGAAGGCTCAGTGCCATGACAGTCTCAGTGTAACTATCAGGGCAGAAATACAGCGGCAGAAGCTCTTTAAACTTGCAAAGGTAAGATTCAGGGTCTGTTAATGAAACTAGACAAATTCAAAGGCTGATATTTTAACTGTCGGAACAGCTTGTCAAGAGCTGTGGTGAATTCTCCTGTAGTAGAAATTTTTAAATGAGATGTGAATGCTTTCCTGAAAGAAATGCTCTTGCTCAATAATTCGGCAATTTTTTGGAACTGTATCTCTACCCTGTGTCATACCAACTGATCACAGCAGTCCCTCTTGGGTTTGCAAGTATGAATAACAAAAGGGGTGTTTTGTAGTTTTTTTGCAAAACATATTTAGATTTCTGTGACAAGTCAGCGCTTCTGGAGGTCTCCACACAGTTACAAAGATCATAAAATGTCATTGACATAATTGGCTTCTTGGTAAGTTTTGATATGTAATATATTTTGAATGTTTAACTTCTTGTGAAGGTTCTGGTAATTACTTTTTCCTGTCATCAGGTATAACAGGAATCTCCTCAAAAGTTAAAGCATTTTGTTGCCATTCTCATGCAGGGACTATTTGCCACTCAAGTTGCCAACGTGTCTGGAACAAAGAAGATAAATATCACTGGGTCCACGATGAGCATGAAGTAGAGAACAAGACAGCCCTACAGCAGAGCTGCTGCCTGGCTGTGTGGAGCAGTGACCCCTTTCCTGGCCCTCACCCCTTCAACCACCAAACACCACGCAGCTGCCGATGTGGCAGAGAAAGGTGAGTGTGATATCCGGGCACGCCAGTCACCCCTGAGGTTTGGGGTAATGTGACGGAGGTGGATATAGGAATAGTCAGACGTCAGTTCTCAGCACCATGATGCAAGCAAGAATGCAACCTCCCTGGGATGCCGCCGAGCGCAGGGTGCCACCAGGATCCCTGCCCTGGGCTGCGAGGTGGCTTCGTGGCTTCCCCGCTCCCAGATCTGTAGGTACGGGTGGCTGCAGCCCAGACAGCGGCATGTAGAGACCTGAGCTGGGAGACTTCTCACTGTGGTCACTGCAACTGTACAAAGTGCAAATGCTGCCGTGGAGGATTATGAAATTAAGGCAAGGTGAGCACCTTGAGCTCAGAGAGAAGGAGACTCCCAGGGCTTTCTCAGGTGAAGAGCATTTCCATCACAAGGGGGAAACAGAGCTGCCAGAGGATGTGTGGACAAAATTGGGGTCTCTCTCAGAGGACTAAAAAACTATAGGGATTAAAACTAGAACGGATGCAGAATGCTGCCTGTATAAGCCCTAGTAATGCTCCCAGGTCGTGCCCCCACTGTGGCAGGCACTGCCCCATGACCACTGAAGAGCCATCCTATAAGCACCTCACAGAAAAAAAAACAAGTAGCAGAGTATTCTGGTGTCCTCTCCTGTTTGCAGTCACTCAATAAACTGAGCAAGTCCTGTGAATTTTGGGGAGACACCACCGTTCCAAATAGCAAGGCTGGAGGTCCCCAAATACTCCTGTGCACTGTCCTGGCTGCTGCACTTTGGGCACGGTGAAAGCCACAAAGGAGGGGAGGAAAGTGCCCTTCCCTGAGAGCAACACGGTCAGCTGGAGAAGCCGTGAGAGTGCAGAGACAGAGAGAGGGGCATGGCTAGCAGGAGCAGAGCCTGGGAGCTATTCTGAGCAGTTCAGGGTCTGAGACAGATGCGGAGGCTTTTTCTAGCAACCCAGAGAGGATTGTGTAGACCTTGTAGGAACTAGACAGTCTCTAAAGATTGTTTCAGAATTGCATCACAGAGAAAGACCCAAGTGGAAACGATCCTTAAGTAAAGAGTTGTAGGTGATTCTTCTTGGTTCGTTGAACTTTGCTCAAGAGATTGCTGAACTTGTAATTTGCACTTAAATATAACGGAGCTTCAGGGATTTACCAAAACCATTTTGGGGTGCTGTTTGCAAAGAAGAGGTATGGTAGATCCATTGGCCCCGAACAACCCAGTTTCCTTTTCTGCCCTGTCCACTCCTCCTTGGTTCATACTGCTTCAACTGTGCCTCCTGAACACTCGTGAGCAGCCCTACCTCCAATTCTGGTACGCCACCGGAGTCTAGCACTTGCGGGATACAATAAAATCTTCTGATTACCTTGCTGATAGCTCAGGAGGACTAGTCTCTTTCCTCCCACCTTTTTGTTCCCCATCCCCCGTATAAACACACATATGTAGGGGGGATAATCGGGATGCGCAGAAATTAAACAGGTTGCTGACCTTGTACAAACTCCTGCTGACGCAGGGATTATTTGATGCATGAAGGATCTCCCTCTTAGATGGAAAAGTGCTGTGAAATACAACCTAATTCTCATTTGTGTTATACCTACTGATCAAACAAGGACTGCAAAGCACTGCAGAGCTGGGTGTTCTGGGATACTGCTGAAACTCACACCTGGAAGGTTGCTCACATCAGGAAGGCGGCTCAATATTTTACCCCTTCTCTTCTTTGGCCCTACTTTTAGTCCTGGTGTCCCCCCAGATAGAGCTCCTAGTTGACTTTTCATCTTCAGGAGTGATTAGATTCCATGCTGTCTGCCAAGTGAGATATTTACTTAACAGGACATCTGTGATCTCTGAGTAACCAGTACCAAAACTGTCATGAGAAATGTCCTCTCAGTTGCGAGCTGCCTTCTCCAGATCCTGTCTTCATCCATAGGTGATGGTGGATGAAGTTCCTTTCAGTCCTGCCATGGTTTCCCGCTGTAGATGTTGGTCCTGATGCCTTCTCCAAGCAGTAATAACGCCGTTTTGGGATATTTTCCCTCTATAACAGGAGTCCAGATCACAGATTTGTAATGCTTGTTTGGTAGACCATGATACTATGCTAGTTTTCCAGTCACCCATAAAAGGCCTCTAAAATTCTAGTTTAAAAATCATTTTTTAAACCCAGATAAAATATAGAAATTTCAATAGAAATTCAGAGGAAGCAAAAAGGAAAGCAACACAGTTCTCTGCTCTTTGAAAGGGTGTTGATCAGTTTTTCTCACCACCTGATTATGCTTTCCGGAGAATGAATCTGAGAAAGCTGAGATAAAAAGCATGGCAATTACTGGATCTATATATATGCATATGTACATATATAAAACTTTACACAATAATTTTGAAGATACAAGCAATGTTCCTCTCGTTTTCCTTCCATGGGCAAAGTCTGAAGGGAAAACTGTTATGAGCCATTGCCAAGTTGGTAAAGACAAAAGAACACTTCTTTAATGGGATGTGTTTTTAGATCAAGCAGCTGGAGGTACTGTACTTTATGGCAGAGAGGAAACAAATTTTTTAGTAATACATAAAAGAAAATAATATAGTACACAAACTACACAGTGTTTCATTATTTCTTAATCTGTTTCATGTGATCATAGAGGTTTAGACGCTAGAAAAGGAGAAGGCGTTTGAGAAACTCTGATTTACAATGTCTGGAATTAACATGTAGCTGAAAAGCAATGGAAAAAAAACATCTTGGGAAATGCCAAGAGTCTGTTTGCCTATCTGAAGCAGATACTTCCTGGTTTGCAGCATCTAAGGGGAGTTTCAAACCATGAAGCAACAATTTGAAGATGATTGTTAAGTCTTCAAGAGCTTTTTTATGTGTGGATGGACCTTCTTTTGTGTACACTTACCAGACAATTGTATTTTTGTATTACAAATTTATTATATACTTCTTTGTGTATTATACTTCTCTGTGTATTATATACATCTTTTTTTCTTAGTGAATCACCTGCAGCTACACATTTGAGCCGTGTTTTGAAAAAGTA
The DNA here is from genome assembly GCF_000708025.1 of Charadrius vociferus. NCBI lineage: Eukaryota > Metazoa > Chordata > Aves > Charadriiformes > Charadriidae > Charadrius > Charadrius vociferus. Next base: position 2,727,399 of record NW_009647942.1, on the reverse strand, counting down.
GCTATTTATATATTCATAAAATATACTTGCACATTAAATGTTCATGTCAAGCTGGCAATAAAAATAGAGTAACAGGATGTTTTATTTAGGATTTAAAAGGAGATTACGAAACCACTGTTATGTAAAATATTTGCATGAATTCTTAATTTCAAATTGTCTGAGGGCTAAATTTAATATTTTGGGTGATGCACAGATTCCTACTGACTTTTTTGCAAGTGATGTGTATGACAAATTTGCCCCTATATTAGCACTGTAGTTCAGATGAGGAGCAAGCTTTTGATGTCAACCTCCTGACTGTCTCCATTTACTGCACTTGGGTCTGGGAGCATGGGAAGTGAATTTCTTTCACATGAGCTAAACTAGAGTAGGTTCTCCAGGGCAGCATGCAATGCACTCCAGCCATCAAGGAGCATTCAGGCTATATGGAAGTAAATTGTCCATAAAGTGTATGGGGTGGGTGTTGGCTCTTCAGCATCCAGCCTTTCACTTTGCAGTTCGGTCCTATTGCCCTGCGTTACTTTCTAAGGTAGACATTGACTTCAAGCACAAATTTAGCCCAGTAGTTGGGCTAAATAGCCTGAAAATTGTTTGAAGTTTTCCCTAAAGATTGATAGAACTGGTGGGGGGACAGAAAGAAATCAGAAAAAAATATTTACAGAGAAGTTTGGGCTTTTTGCTTTTGTTCGAGCTCATCCTTACACATCAGAGAGGAGGGGTATGATGAACATGCTGTGCCCTTTTCCCATCTGAAACCTCATTCGTAACAGGAATTTGAAAAGCTTCCAGACTAATTGCTGGAGTGACGCTGTGAACTCAGCAGTCCCAACAGAGTGTTAAAATATTCCTAGAGCTTCTCTTTCTGCTTTATTAGTTTAGCCTGCTACTGCTAATTTTTCTGGGACAGTGAATCAACTTTTATGATTCCTAATGTTACAGCTATAGTACTGTTATAGTATTTTGTTTTGAAGTGCAAAGGTCAAATCAGCCATTACTGAAATACTGCTTTATGAAGGGCATCCTTTTAAACATGACTTCAATTTTTGTTTTAACGATACTCACAGGTTTGGCAAATATACTCTACTATAGACATTACAGGTACTGGTGACAGTAGTTTTATTAACCTACTTCAGATATGCTTTAATAGCCTTTTGTTTTGCTGTGTTCAGCTTCCAAGCAGAGCAGTTTATCTCTCACTTTTGTCTACTTTGCTGTTCTTCCTTTTACTGCTCCAGATCACACCCTTTAATTGTAAATCTTGTGAGGCAGGACAACTGTTGATTATTTGGCTCTGTGTTCTTAA
>NW_009647942.1:2707851-2726082 GCF_000708025.1 Charadrius vociferus | reverse complement strand
AAAGTGATAATTATCTTATTATAAGTAGATCTCAAAATCCACCCCTTCAAGCGCAAATGCTTTCTTCATGCTTTCTTCTTTTTCCACCTCTAGAAAATAGAAGATGCTAATTTAGAGACAGTATGAAATTAATCTTCCCTGTAGTTGTTACTATCACTGACATAATTACAATGAGTTTTATGTGTTAGTTCCTATGCAACCAATGCTTGCATACATTTTACAAGTCAAACCTATTATAGTTCCTTCTCTTAATGCTATTTGTTAGTACCATTTAGGACTAGAAATTGCTATAGGCTTATTGGAATGTGCTATGCTTCCTTTGGTCTTACTGAACACAGAAAATAAAAAAATATAGAGTGAAATTCCTCCTGCTTAAATGTAGGTACCTGCAGCCTAGACTTGAAGATGAGCGGGGTGCCCCTCAACGTTGGTGCAGACAACGGCGCCTCCACAGTGTCCCACCCCACTCTGAAGCAGGGTCCTAATTCTGGCTGCGTGAATCCCACCCTGAATCCCATTGCTAGCATTTACAAGGTCTCAGTGATCACAACAGGAGCCTAGACACCTAGCCCCATGTGCACACCTGCTCTGTAGACATCTAATAGTAGGTGAGATGATTTCCATCCAAGGAGTTTCAACTCCTTCAAAATTGCAGCTATTCCGACCATCAGGCACTAGATTGGAACCAGATCACCAGTCCCACTGTGATATTTTTTTCCCTAGATGAATTCCTAAAAGAGTGTAGGAGGGAGGGCTCCTCCTTGAGATGGTCCTTTTCTTCCTATGCACTGATCCCTGGAAGTTCCCAGGCAAGCCAGCTTTGCACAGCAGGTAAGTGGCCCATAGTCTTCCATATACTGTCCATCATGAAATGCATGGTGCTGCAGAAAAAGAATGTTAATTAAAACCCTGAAAAAGCAATCACAAGGATAAAGTAGTTTATGGTAGTCATAGTATAAAGGTTTTGTCAACAGATAGGAAGGGAGGCAATGATTGCAAGGAGCAGAAGGGGTGAGAGTGGGTTTATGATACAGGAAAAGGGGCCATGGTTTTCCTGTTAGGGCTGTCGAGAATAACGCAGCTGGTTGCACAGCAGTAGTTTTATAGCTTTTCCTCTCTTTCCCATTCAACCTGTCGTTCCGCTTCCAGTCTTGCCCAGTTTGGGGAACCTAGCACATAGTCCATTACAGTCATTTTAGACTCATCTCCGTTTTCTTAAGTTCCTTTGAAAAGGAAAATTGATCTGAAGAAGTGAAGAGCAAGGCTAATGCTTTAAGCATTAAATTTGGTAGATATTTGCAGCTTGTATGTATGACAGCAATGATCATCTAACTGTTTCAGTTCACCTAAGTCATCTATAAGACCACTGGAGGGTACCAACTAAAGGTTAGCCCTAATGTTTTGTAGGATAACCAGTTCCTTAATCTTACTCTGACAACCAGACAAAAATAGGCAAGCGATTGGTCTTATTGATGTTGCCTAATAAGTTTACTTTTTCCCTGTTGCTTCAGTACTGCAGTGAATCCTACAAACAGGAAAACTTGCATGTTTTAACTATTCAATTGAAGCTGTAGGAGAACCAAGGAACAAGGACTATTTCTTGCAGAGATACACTCCATATGAAAAAAAACCCCACCACAATCCGAAGCATTATTTTACAAGGATATTTTTGCTGTTTGTTGTGTTAAATACAAGTATAGGGACACATTATCTGCTGGGCTTTTTTTTCTGCTCGGGTAAGCCTGAGCTCTGGAGAGACCAGTGGACCTGGCTGTTGTGCAGGACACATCCACTCTGGGCACCTCTAGGACAGTGGGAGCTGCTGACTACAACAGACAACATGTCAGGCCTTAACAGACTTAAATTTCATAGGTATTTTGTCATAGTGACAGCATTTCTGTTAAAATCAGCAAAGGTAAAAGGATGGGAAAAGCCTGGGCAATCCTACAAATTAACGGTAAATAATTGCTGAAGCAGGAAGAGTTGGCGAAGAAACCCCAAGGAGAGAGTGACTGAAGCGATCTTTAAGAGAGAGTATTTGGGGAGTTGCCTTTCTGTGGCGATGACTTTACCGCATTCCTGTGCATCGCTGAGCCTTCCCGAAGAGCTGACGCACCCCCGGCACTGCTATGTGAAACAATCCAGCAAAACACCAGAGCAGCCTGCAGCTGAGAGAGCCGAGCAGCCGCTCTGCCTGCTAGTGACACCGCCGAGCAGCTCGCAGACAACAAACACAGCTGATGGGGACAACTGGCAGAGAGCACAGCTGGCAGAAGCAGCTACGAGCCAGTGCAGCGGCGAGGGGGTGGCGAGCAGCCAGGTGGAGTGGCTAAGTTCAGTTTAGACCACGAAGTCCTTTCTGGCTTCTCTGTACGAATGCAGAGTGGTGACACGTTAAGCTGACACAGCACCAGCCAAGCTCTGTCTTTTGGGACAACAGTTCAACCCCCGATCAGATGGATTATTAAATGAAAAGTGAGGGATGATTACAGGAGGAGGGTTGTGGCTGACATTTTCTTTGCTCTCTGGGGCCCACCAGGTCAGGACTGCAGCCGGTATGTTCTGAGAGAGAGAAGTTTTGTTTGCTGTAAGTTGTTTCTCACCCAATCCCATATAAGCTTCTCTTATTTAAACTCATGTGTGCAAAATATTGTTTGTCAGTGGGGAAAAATGTTCCTGTCTTAGGTGCATTAATTTAATCCTCCTGAGTTTCAGGCTGACGCTCAGGCTCCTGTTGTGTATTTCCTACAGCCGCTTGGAAACATCATCCACTTCTTGTGGTCAGTCTGTGCTTGGGGAAAGGGCTACAACTCACCTTCTCCTGTTCTACAGCACTATAAACTCTTTACAGCTGTTATCCATCTTGTCTCCAATTCTGTGTTGGACATGCTGCTCTCTAAAACAGAGTTCTATATATTACATGTATGATCTATATTTTTGCACCTTATAGGCGTGTGTTTGCATTGAACTACATTGCACCATTATTCCAGGGAACCCAGTTTACCATGAAGTTCCAATCACTTGATAGAACTACTTTTTTTCCTTATTAATGGTCTCCATTATGGTTTATCTGTGAAGTTTCCCAGTAAATGATAAATATGTTGAATAGAACTGATCCTGCAACACGCCATTATAAATGCTCGCTAGAATTACTTTCTGAGTCATAATCTTTTTAGCATGTGGTGCATTCATTTTGTATAGTGCTAATTTTTAATCAACACATCATTTGGTGAGAAATTATATCAAATCTTTTAGTAAAATCTAGATGTATTACATTGCATTGTCTCCATTCACTGATTTTATCAATAGAAGTAATTATCTGGCATTATTTGTTTTCTGTGTGCTCTCTGTGGCCCATCGTCTGCAGTTATCTTTAAAATCCGCATGTTGAACCTTAGCCTAATTTAATCTCTTTGAGGCAGGAACAATTCCAGTGTTAAGACAGCACAGAGCACAAAGGGAATTCAGAGAACTACTAATAATAACCGTATGCCCAATATTCTTCAACTCTCTGCTGTGATCCAGTTGTTTCCCATTTATTGCATTACTTTAGTCAGGACAGAATTTGAAGTACGAAGTCCAGAAAGGGACTTTGGTACCTATAAGTTACATCTTGAAGTGTCCATATTATAGGATTCTTCCTCTAAGAAGAATTTTAAAGCCTGTGTTACAAGTCCACACTTCTTAAATGGAGCATATATACATAGAGACACCTGAAAAAGAGCTATTTAGAATTAGCCTCTAAGAAAGACTGAAAACAAGTCTGTGTTTGAGATCCCACCACTCTCCATGACAGAAAAATTTTGCTGCATGTCATCTCACTACCCCAGAATATTTATTCTTTTAGAAATGGAGTAAGATTCACTCTTTTCCTATGAACCGTGAAAAACATCCCTCTCTCCTGTCTTCTGCATACAGGTGCGGTGATCTGAGCACTGAGACAGATCCCTTTTCTTCTGGAGTCTGGAATTTCAAGTCCATGTCTTGTATCACAGGACTGTGTTGCAACATCAAGCTGCCTCGAAAAAGGTAAGCGGTGGCTGCGTGCTGAGGCTGTTCTGTTGGGAAAAGGAATATCAGACTCTCAGAGAAGAAGGGCCGTTGCAGAGGGTCAGGTTGACTCCCCAGGAGGAAGTGTTACTCTAAAAAATAACGACCAAGATATGGATATGAAAGAAGGATCTCACGTAGCCCCGCAGCCCAGTACTCCTACTGCTAGGGACGGGCCCCAGTTTCGTACCAACTGTGCAAGGGCTCAGGACTACTCGTCACGTTTGATGAAAATTTGTCTTTGCCTACATGGTGCTTTGTTTGGGTTTGCTTAGCTGCAACAGCATTTTTTCTAATGACCAACTGTCTACCACCTGGCATTAAACCATAATTTTTCTGCAGATAGTAGCAAGTAGTTATTCTGTGTAGAATGACCTATTTGTGACCCTCACAGGACGGCGTAGTGCAGAGGAGTGTTGGTGTGGTGTGACAGCAGAGGCCTTGCAAGTGGGGACACAGGATGCAGGGTGGAGGAGCCGGAGCAGAGGCTGAAAAGAGGGGGCTCGGGATGCCACTGGGGACCCAGTGCTGTGAAGAGGTCGCCAGTGCAGGCTAGGAGCTGGGCAAAACTGGTTTTTGGAATATCAAAGAGCTGAAACAGCAAGTCTCAAGCAAATGTAAAACACACTATATACAGTAAATTTGGATGTAAAATGGAGTTGGAGACCAATAAAGCAAGAGCAAGATGCAAGAGCATGTTGGGAAAATAGCCCCAGGTGGGGGTCCACTGAGTCGGGAGGAGGAAGCCATCAATATCATTCTCCTCCTCCCTGCAAAGAACTGGAAGAAACTCCATCATGAATACCACACTTCTCCTGGCAAAGGGCATGGGACGTTGATGGCTTGCTGCAACCCCCATCTTCTTCTCTAGCAATACTGATGCCATCAAATACAGGACCAAAAATATAAATCTAAGGGACAACCCAACAGCAGAGGTAGATACTAGGTAGGTTTCGTACAACATTTTAACTCTATTATTAATGTCATTCTGTATTAATCAGATAATTTGTGCTGTGGCAGGTAGTATTATTGTGACTAGATTAATCTTAATAACTGTCTGTTGTATTGCAATTAATCTTAAGATTTTCATTAGACTAACAATACATTCTTGGCTTCCCATATGAGGTGCGTTTTCTTTCCTGCCAATAACAAGTTTTTGAGTGCAACACTGGTCTTAGAATTCACTTTCATGCAATACCCATGGTAAGGAGTAGTGGCAACATAAAGAATCACCACACCATAGTTTACTTCAATTTTTTTAACTTTATTTTTATCTGAGCAAATAATTTTTAAAATTAAAATTAATTTTTTTCCTGCAGTCATAGTTCTACATATTTAGCTAAATAACTTCTGCAATCCTAAACTCTGCAGTAAAAATGATTTTTCTAAAATAGAAGCTGTCCCTTTTTATTACAATGCCTTTTTTACATATCTGATCTATTCCTCAACACAACAAACAGATCATGAAAGTATTACTTTCAGTCTGATTGTAAGTAAAGTATATGCATTCCATTGTCATCAAGAAAGAAAAAGGATTAAAGGAATAGGATGCAATTAGTTAAAATCTGAACATGAGATATGTCTAAAATGAGATATTTCTGTTTCAAAGGTCTCTCTCTTCAAAGGTGAAGGGGTATTTAGAAATATTTTAAACACCAAAAAAAATAAGAGTTAAATAAACCTGTATATCTTCATTTGTTTAGTAGAACTACTTTTATTATTATTCATTTGCAGAATTTCCCAGAAAACATACTGTGAAAAAAAGTCTTTGATGGATATGTGATATGTGTTAGTATTCGCATTTCTCATGCTGTCTGTCTTCCTTTACTACACAAGCAGAATCAATTTAATTAATTAGATTTAGATAGCAAACGTCTGTAAGAAGCTTATTTTGGAAAGCAACTATAAAAAGAATAGCATATTTTAAGAAAGCTTTTCAAAGAGAAACTAAAAGAGTAATATTAGAAATTCAGTTTCAGACAATATAAAGAACAGGGTATGTGTCAAGTGCAAAGATTCACTGCATAGTGAAATATATACCTAAGTTTTGGAGAGTAATTCAAATAGACTTCTGTGCTGTATTTACTTTATAGGAAAACCAATGGCCATGAGGCAGACATAAGGCAATGGTGCAGAAGGTGGTTATGGCTTCACTTCTACAACTTGAGAGACTCTTTTAGTATACTAAGTTCACAGATGGGTTCGGAAGTTGCACGGAGGCTGATATTAAAACCAACGCTATATTCTGCTTATGGTTTGGACTCCTGAATGAAATAAAAATTAAAGGTCTGATTAAAAAGAATAAATTGAGCTAATTTTTGTACCATGACTAATGTTTATTTCTTTACCAGACTATGTTGTGCTGCGAAAATCTACTATCAGAAACAAAAAAAATACAATCAGGTTTGAGAGAATAACCAATAAAGGTTTTTATCACATTGATTTGCTGTGTTGAGAGAGGGTCCCATGCCACAGCTAGGGTTAGGGTTAGGGCTTCAGCATCTATGGCGCTGATCTTCTCTGCAGCCTGGAGGACAATGCCAACAGGACCCTCATGGGTTTCAACGCAGATAAACGCAGAGCCCTGCACCTGGGATGGATGAGCCAGGCATGGGTACAGGATGGGGTCTGGGTGGCTGGGTAGCAGCTCTGCAGCAAAGGTCTTGGCAGACAACAAGCTGAACACAAGTGAGCAGAGCACCCTGGCAGCCACGAAGGTTAACAACACCCCGGGTGCAGGAATGATAGCCGAGCCAGCAGGCAATGGCAGTGCTCTTTTCCCCCAGGTCACATCTGGGTACAGCATCGGTACCCCTGCCATAAGACAGTCAAGTTGCAGAGACACCAGTGCAAGACCATTAGGATGATTATGGAGTTGATGATTAGAACATAATAAGCAAGAAGAGCAGAGGGAGCTCTCCTTGTGTAGCCTGGAGATGAGAAGGATGAGGAGGATTCTAACTGGTCTCTTCCACAACCTGAGTGCAGCTATCTGATAGCGTGAGAGTTGCCTCTGAGGTGCACAACAGAAAGGACAAGAGGCAACAGTCACAAGCTGCAGCAAGGGAAATCCTAACTGGATACAGGACAAAATTTTACAAGTGGTTAAACACTGGGAAGGGTCACCTGGTGAGGCTGCTCAACCCCTGCCTTTCAAATCTCAGCTGAACAAGGCCCTGAGCAACTTGACCTAGCTTTGAAGTTGGCCATGCTCAGAGCACGAGGACTAGATGAAACATGTAGGTCACTTCCGACCTCAGTGATCCTACCATTCTTTGATAAAAACAGCAGGTTTCCACATTTTGGACAATGTGAAATAGTGCTTTCCCTGCCAAGTTATCTACCATGCTGAGATGGCCTTATGATGCAAAGCTGTATTTAAGGTTCGTGTTAGATTCATAGTTGGACAAACATCTACAGCAATAAGTAAAATTAAAGTTACTGAGTTTAAAAAGTTGGATTAAACTAAGCTTTAGGTAATAATGCAGAATAATTTGCATTACTAAGATTCTCTACCTGAAAGGACTATTAAGACAAGGCTCAATAACTAGGTAAAACATGTTTTTAATTTTAAAAGGTGTGATAAAGCAGGTTTTGAAGTATGACTCCTAAAATTTCCTTGCCGTACTGAGTTTCTGTGATGTGAGTGTCTTCTCAGCCAATGCTAAGATGAGGCAAGGTTTGGTCTTGCAGAAGGCAAATTCAAGACTACTGATGGAGCTGAGAAAAGAACGCCGAGTTACAGTTCAACTATACATGAGAGTGACCCTTTCTGATACATGGTTCATGACTCAGTTCTTGGGATCTAGGTGGCACCGAAGAGAATGCTTGTGTTGGGAGTCTGCTTCTACAAGATGCCAGGTAGCCGTGGAATTTAATTCTGTATTGAATTCATGGGCTGGTTCTTGGAATTAGGTATGCTGCAAGGCTAAAACTGGACAGAGGGTTGAGATTAGTAGATCTTCAGCAATTATGTATAAGGCATTTACACTTCTGTTAGGAGCCCAAGCTTGTTCTGTATAAAGATTAATACTAAAGCATGTATAATATTTTTCCAAAAGACTTTTAAAAAGTAGAAACTTTTTAAAAATGCAAACTTTATAAGTGCCTTGCCCTTTTAAAGGGTTATTTATGTTTCTTGGGAAACACACAAACTGGACTAAAAATATATTTTGTAATCAAACTACTTCTAAATTTACTGTATAACTCCACATAGCTATGCTAATTATATCACTATGAAAAGATACACCGAAACTGTAATGACTAAGGACCTGAAGTTAATATTTAAAGTGTAATATTAATTTGTACTGAATTATCTGTTAAACTCAAAAGGATTAATGAGTTCATTGTTCATTTTTGTTCTGTTGAGTTCCTATAAGAATGAACTTGGCCCAGGTTGTTTGATTTTCTGTAATGATTTAGATATCCAATATATTTAAGAATCATTCTTTTCCTAATTTTTCTCTTAGTCATCCAAAGTAAGATTGATTTACCATTTTTAAAGCTACTGAACTAGCAAATTTGGTTTTTTTCCATCTACAGTTAAATTCTAAATCAAATATGTAAATATGAAATGAGATACAACTATTCAAAAATATTATCTTTTTCTTAATTTCAGGGAGCTTTGTGTTTACCTCTGAGGAAAATTCAGAATGCAATCCATGTGACTATTTTAAAATCTGCCATTTACTTTTGCTTTACATTTGGTTTTGCATTTTTCGGTGTTTTATTTTGTTTTGGTTTGTTTTTTTCACAAAAAAAATGAAGTGTTCATGAAGTTACTTTCTCAGCTTTGACAAATGCTAGTTGCACTGGCAGCTGGCCAGTATCTTTTCTTTCAGAATAACTTTAACACAACCATGCTATGGTTACCTAAATAGTAGGATAATTTTCATGGAATTCTTGCTACTGTGACTCTGGAATGTATGCTGCTGGTATCTGGCAACTGCCCCAAACTAATTAGTTCTTTATTTTTGAGGATGAATGTTTATTCCACAGTTGGATAAATACTGTCTATGAAGTCACTTTAGGGAAAAAAAAAAAAAAAAATTATCAGAATGCAAGACCTTTCTGAAAAGAACAGGAAAGAAAAGATTCTCATTTATCGCAGATACAGAATTAGAAGTCCTGATAGCCATCAGAACGGTTCAGTCTATGGTACTGATACAGTTTAATCTTTCATATTCTATTAAGCAACAGAATCTAATTTACCTCCAATTTGAGAAATATTGTGCAATTCTAAGTGGTATTTTAAAACTGAAAATAAGTAATGGATCAGGTCTCATTTGAATAATTTGTGGATATGAATAAGTACACTGAGACAGTAGAATGTGACATGCGAGAAAACGGAAATATCGTACTTGTACTTTTCACACAGGCAAAGAAATAGTACAATAAATCCTCCTAAATGTGGGTTTACACCTCACTTAAGTCAGGCAAACTTCTGCTGCCCAACAATACAGTTATGAATTCAGGCATATGGTTAAATGCATTCCTACATTGGAGCCACAGTCGTTCTGGAAGATAGTCAAACTCATTACGTTATTTGGGCTACAAATTTTCAGCCTCATTAAAACCCTAATTGTTTGAATGTTGCCATGAAATGAGGAAAATCTGAAGGACAGTGTTCCCGAAAGACAATCCACATGCTGTCAACTGTTTGTTTAAGGTGTTTTAACGTCATGGAAAATAACATAAAATCAAAATTCATGAATGATGGAATACATGATGATGGAAAATGAAGAAATATTTTAAAAAATTCACTTGGCCCATCCGAGGTCCTTTTCTATTTCTACAAAAGGAAGAGAAGCAACTCTCTGGAATTCTCACTTATTTCTTCTCTGTATATTTTAGTGGGTTGCTAAATGTCATTACTGTAAGTCACACTGCCTTTTTGATAGTTCATTAATAACGCAAAATCAACATATATCATCAATTAATGTTTGCTAACTGGGACTATAACTGTCATTATAAAATGCAATCAAAATAAATGCTGTAAAGTAGGAAAATTTAGTTCATACATATAAATGAGTCACGAGTGATTAAAATCAGCTTCTCAGAGAGTTAGTGTATTCATTTTGCAGCTCGCTTCTGGTAAACGGGCAGAAAAAGAAGACTTTGCCCCGCAGTAACTGTAATTCTTCAAAACATCTTGTGTACAAGGGGCTCAGTTTTGTGGCAGAGGCCTTCCAGCTGTGTATGAGATAGCCACAATCCCACCCCACTCTGAGGGGCAGAGCAGCCCCCACCACTGCCCAGCTCCTTCCCTGCCCAGAAACCTGATGTCTGCATACTGGGAGAAAACCATGGACTCTGTAGAACCCATCCATACCAAGTAACTCAGAAAATTGCATTTACTCTAAAATGATAAACTTTCTTTGTGTACCTGAACATAAAGACCTTACTGTTGGAGGTCTTTTCTGGAGGTGAAAGCCAAAGTGATTGAACGGATTAAAGTCTGCTTTGCCAGACTGAGCATCTGACCTTAAAGCTCCTAGCAAGGAATAATGATTGATAATTGTGGGAGTGGAGGTTTTTAATAGTATTCCTAGTATTTCAGTTACTGTTCCTTTAGACTTTGTAGGCTGAGACATAAAATCAATTGCAGAAGCCAAATCAACATCATAGATGGTACTGATAGGGTCTGTGATCCACTCAGAAAGTCTTTCACCTGGGAAATAGAGGATATTTTATATCCTCTAATGATTTCACAAATCTTTCCAGACACAATTCCTTCTCTTCCCAGAATCCAAACAATAGGACCCATCATGTGCCAGAGGCTTGTGCTTTCTGGTTCCACATCTAACCCTGGGTTATCAGATACGACCGAGAACCTTAAGGAGCTGTGAAGTTTTTCCTATATGAAAGTATAGTGACATTCCCTCTACGCCCAAAGGGCATTTGTTGGTTTCTTCCACAAAACAAGTGTAATCTTGGCGAAAAAAGTGAATGAAGTAATTAACATAAAAATCAAACACAGCTTTCAAAATGAATTTGGTCCACAGCTTCACTGTAAGCCTAACTGCACAAAAAATAGTACATGGGTGGGACCTGGCAACATGCTGGGATTTCATTTATCTTTGAAGGAATGCAAAAACACCCACTGCTTTTTTTCAAAAGGATGAAGCAATAGACATAGTACAGGCACATATGGTGACAGGTTTTTTAAAATTCTGCCATCTTGGCTTACACTGAGAAATATGTGAAAGAATGCTAAAAAGCAATTGACAGAAAAGTTTGGGGTTGCCTCTTGTTGGCTATTGAGAAAAAACAGTGTTACCCTGATTCCACTGGAATCCTTCCGGGAAGCTGAAATGATATGTGAACCCAATATATCATCCAGATGATATATTTATGTGAGTTCGAGTGTGTGACTGCTGACAGGCAGTGGGTCCAACACTTACCCAGATTAGTCCAGTTTATCACCCTCACCATGTACACATTTGTCTGAATATTTACAGGTAGGTAATAAATGAGCAATTTGTGCTCCCTGATGAAATCTGTGGTGGAGTCTAGAATCAAAGATTAAATCTGCGACTATTTTGGCAGAGATACTGATTTCTTCCATGCTTTAAACAGTGTGAGCTGAAGTCTCCTCTATGGTGTTAGGAAATAAATCACGTGCATAAGTAATTGTTATGGTTTGAGAAACCCGTAACAATTTATTGTCATTGAGACAATCATTCTATTACCCGATGACCTCTCCCCACATGGGAAGGGGAATCGGGAAAAACAAGGAAAGACGGGGGTTGAAATATAAACAGATTTAATAGAATAAGATTAGATAATTAACGTTACTAGCACTAAAGAACCCATATTGTTCCCTATACTAATACAAAATACACAAAGATTCAACTCATCCCATTCTATCCATAGGAAGGTGTGCACTGCCAGCAGTGGACAGCAAATGTCGGACGCTGCAAGCACTATGGCTTTGGGAGGAAGGGAAAAGCTCAGGGGTCCAGCACTGGGGCAAGAAGTTCCCAGGATGGCAACCATCAAGGAAGAGAGAAAACTTAGCAGCAAACTTTCTAATTTATATTGAATGTGATGTTCATGGTGTGAAATAATCCTGTTGGCCAGCTTGGGTCAAGTGCCCGGGCCTCGCTCCTCCTCATCCCTGCACCTGGCAAACTTGGAAACACGGAGACCTTGAAACCCACACACCATAGCTGGCTATAAAGTAAGTATTTTCACAAATTCAGACACTAGAGTCTTCTAAAAGTGCAGTCTTCTCAAGTATTAGAAGAGAAATTAGTCCTGTGTTGCTCAAACCAGGACAGTAACGAAAGGCAAAACCTGACTGACAGAGAAGGATGGTTCAAACGTAGCAGTTTGGGTATTGCTGCCCTTGGGTTCAGAATTGCTGCCATGAATTTTCTTTTTCCTGAAAGAACTGAGTTTGACTTTAGTTGCAATGAAGAAAATAACTGGAGAACATACCTATTCACTGTAGAGGCTGTGTGCTAATTTCTTCTGAGTTAGCTAATTCCCAAAGCAGGTTTTACATATGAAGACTTTGCCTCCAAAGATGTGTTCTAATGGTGGCAGTGATTTTATGAACACCCTGGAAGCAGGCTGAGGGAAAGGATGTGGGTAGAGATTAGGCAGAGAAAGAAACTGTGAAGTATACTATTGCTAAAAGATTTGTAATGTTTACATATTTTCTGCAAATCAGCTGATACTTCTTAGAAAAATGAAAGGCCTAGAGGTGAGTGGGCATGGCAGGGAAGAATAGAAAAAATTAATTCCAATCTTCAAGGGTAGTCCAAGAATACGGGAAGTGACTGAAGAGAAAGAAGTAGGTTTCCTCTTCTGGAATAAAGATACTTAAGTGCTGAACTGATCTTGTGATGAACATGTTGAGGTTTCATTTTGGGGCTGTCTGATATTACGCTCGTTGAAAGGAAAATCCTTGATTGTTATTTAAACTACTCAAGATAAACTGTATGCAGCCAATCTTTTTGTTACCATCCTTGCTGCCATACTAAACACTCTAGCAGCACCTGAAATTGCTGCCATGAGCTAGTCATGAGTTGTCTTTCTAGAAAAATGGCTTTCAGTGCATCCTTACATTTTTCTGGCAACCTGTCCAGAAATGAAATCAGTCTGGCCTATGGCTTAGTTGCAGGTGTATGAATAATATTTCTTCATTCAAAAAGGCCTAATAATTTTGATTCCTTACCCTTTAAAATGAAATCTGAACTGTAATCTCACTTTGTTGACTGTTAAAAACCAGTACTAAAAATACTCCCAAATCACATGTTTAGAAATTGAGATCCATCCTACATGCTTCCCTCTGAGTTGAGAGCCAGAAAAAGTGCTCAGTAGATCTAAGCTTCCTGTGTCCATAGATGTAGAGACCTTACTATACAGCACTAAGTATAAGATGTGAAATGGATTCTGTGACACCTCCTGGATGACTCTGAGAGTGCTTCAGGGGTGTTCGGCATCTTGAAGAGCTCTTGAACAAACTGAAAACTGTGACAGGAACTGATGCTACCACTACTTAACCTGGAACGGCCATGCTGATCCTATGGAAGAATGCTTTCCTTTGGAAGTGGAAGGAAGGAGCCTTATGGTTACGCTCCTGCTGATCTGTCTCTTATGGTCTGGATCAAACTGGAAGAAAGGTTGAAATGATACAGGAAACTTTATTTAGTGCTACAGTTGCTTTGGGAGATAACATAGCCAGTTCCAGTGTAGATAATCCAGTGAGAGGAGAATATTTGTTGGATAGCTATCCTTTGTCTCTTTGGAGAGGGGAAGTGGTATTTAGACATCGTGATTTTATTCTCCATGGAATCAGTAGAGACGTATATGAACAAACGCCTTACTAACTTTGCCATGGTAGAGAAATGGTGAAATCATTAGCTGTCTCTGCACTGATGACTCACTACCTTCCTCATGCTTATGCCATGGTGACAAGGTGCTCTTTTCTCCTGCAGACAGCAGGGATATGTTTCAAAGGCTTTGAAACATAGGCCTAGATACTTTTTACTGAAGAATGTATTCTCCTTGACACCTGTGAGACTGCAGACATAAGCCCTTGAAAAACTAGTATTTAAAGTGAAAACCTTGAAGGAGTGGAGATTTCTTCTTTATGTCTAACCTCTGAGTCAGACACCTCCTTTAGACTTTACTATCACAAAAACAGCTTCATCGGTATTTGTGTGTTTTGAAAGTAGATTAGAAAATCATGGAGTTATAGGAGATAATTCATAGTAGAAGAATAAAGGCACTAAACATGTCCATCAGTGTGTTGTATCATGGATGGCTTTTAAAGCCTTTGGTCTGGATTCAGCCATCGTCCTTGCTGATGGTTTCAGTAATGATGGTGGCGCTGATGGTTCCACCTGCCCTAGGAGATGCTAAGTGCCTTGTCTTTGGTCAATGGATTAAAACAGTCAATCAGCAGTAACAAAGAAAGAGGAAGCTGAGTATGGTAATCAAAGGCAGGAAAGAAAGATATAACAATTCTCAAACCACAGTGCGTATTAGGATATTGGCATTGTTTTGGTGCCACGTTTGGCTATCAGAAAGGACCAACCAAGTTATAGCTAAGTTCATTCCTCAGGTTCTTGAAAGAAACAGTTTGGCAGCAGCCAGGATAAAAAGATGGTATTTACTGGATGTTAGTTAAGATAATTACTGAACAAATACTTAAGGAAGAATCAGGGAATATGGTATGTTCATTACAAATCCAGACTTAGTAAGCAGTATTTTGGTTGTCATGAAAATGGTATTCTGTTATAGTTGCAGTTGATTTCTTCCAGTAACGCTAAAGCTCGCTTCTAAGCTCACTCCTATACTCATCCACATATTCTTTCACGTCTACAGCAGAATAGATGCCATTTCCAGTTCCTTAACTTCCTACAGAATAGTTTGTGTTGGTTTTGTGTGGTTGTTTTTTTTTAGGAGCGCAAAGATTGAATCATGAAACTTCTTTTCTTGAGATGTCTAATTAATGATCTACAAGGCAGAAAGCTGAGGGGGTGGAGGGGAGTAATCAATGTTTGCATCCTGTGGCATTCGGGTTCAATTATACTGCTGAAACCTGGAAGCAGTGATGGTTCAAAGCAATCATTCAGTGCTACATATTCCAGCTATTCTGGAATCTGTAGTTTGTTCATAGTTTATGCTGTAATTACTGCAAGTATATCCCTCATTCCTTAAATTAGGTTGCACATATTGAAACAAGTTATCTAGATATCTGATAATTAGCAACAGCTGACAATAATAAAGTAACAATCACAAAAGAAAGCGAGGAAAATATGTCCTGCTTTCCACTGCAAAATTTTCAGAGTCAATGATCTTATTCAAATGTCAGCATAGTATATACAACACACAGCCCTGGTGTTTCTTTGGCACTGTAATCTGATAGCTATTTTGTACATAAATTCCAGATACTGTCCTAATACTTAGGTGTTGTTCCAGTCCCTACACCTCAGTGCCATTTAAGAATGAGCAAATAAAAGGTGCCTCTCTGGAATTATAATAATGTATATTTAGCCCCATTGGCACATATCTTTTAACCACCGCTCGTTTCAGTTTTTAGTTTATCTCTTTCCCATGTAAATCACTCTCAGTGCTTGACAACTATGTACACACTCTAAGCCAAAACATTGGAAGACAAAATAGCTGTGCCTTTATAAACATGATGAGAGAAGGTAGATATCACCCCAGCAACAATGAAGACTTGAATTTCCTTAACTCCTCCATTATTTTCACAGGATGCTCTATTTATGGAATCACCAATAACCAAGCAAAACATTAAGATCAGATAACACAAAAATGTTATGTATAAAAATAAATATAAAAATGTTTTCTAAGCAAAACATTAAGATCAGATAACATAAAAATGATCAAACCAAACCCCCACCTAACCCAAAGCAGTGATCACAGGGAAGAATATCACACTTACATGATATACTTTTAAGTTACCAATGCCTATTGTTATAATAAGTTGTATAATATATATAGTAATATGTTATAGTTATTATAATATCTATTCACGCCTTTTAAGTTAATCATGCCATGCCCTGTGGGATCCACTGATTATGTTTAGATTTTTACAGCAGATTATAAAGAGGGAGGAACAGTATTATAATGCTGAAAAAGAGCTTTATTTTTATCTTAAAAACTGTTCTTTAGTTTTTAGTCATCTAGTACCCTATTTGTACTCGCCGTTAGCCTCTCAAGACAGCAGTGGTCCTTCACCCATCCCTTCACACTACCGTATGGACAAAGATAGTAGTGAACTAAACCTGCCTTTGTTTTTTTTCGCAATTTCAGCTGTAGGCTTACTGATTTGGCTGCCTGCAGACACGCCTAGAATATTTGTGAAGCTATGCAGTTTCCTGGCTGTACCGAAAACTTCAAACAGCCTGGTTTAAGAGGAAATATTTTGGTGATAGCTGATGAGAAATTGCCTTGTGTTCAACAACCAGACAAGAGAAGGAAAAGAAAGAAAAGAAAATCCGGGTGATATTTTCCTGAAAAGAGAGACAGAAACGTAGAAGTAGAGTATGAAGTTAAAAGGTTATGAACAAAAATATAATTGATAACTTCCTTGAGTTTCTGCCACTGAAGTTATGTTTCAGAGGTGTGCTGCACACAGGGAGTATACGTCCTGTAAATAAGATCAAGTTACTATGTTCTGCATTCCCACTGTTTAATGTGTTGGTTAGGAGCTAACCAGGTGTCCACCTTCAGGTTCTCTGTCCATCATTATTTTGATGTGCTACCTGAGATCATGCATTGAACTTGAATTACACCAACAAGAATTTAGAAATGAAATTTAAAAATGAATGTATTCTGACATGGTTTTTGGCTTTAGAGTTACATTTGTCTTTTATAAATAAACACATTAAACTCCATTGTTTCTATGCGTAGAACCAAAACCAGAGTAGTAGAGGATTTTTGTATTAGGTTTGGGGTGATATCCTATGATCTTTGACCTTCCCATCTGTGACATGGGGATTGGTAGCACTTCCATATCTCATCAAACTGCTAGGATGAGAAATTAATATTAGGGACTCCTTAGATGTCATCATAATGGATACAAATCAAATACATGAGAAATAAGATGATGGAACTGTTATGATTGTTGTGAATTATTACGGACCAGTATGTATGAAATTTAACAAGAACAAGTACCAGATTCTCCACCCGGGACAGGGTAATCCTGGTTATACCTACAAACTGGGGGACGAGAGGCTGGAGAACAGCCCCATGGAGAGAGACGTGGGGGTTTGGGTTGATGGCAAGTTGAATATGAGTCAACAGTGTGCCCTGGCAGCCAAAAGGGCCAACCATGTCCCAGGGCACATCAAGCACAGCATAGCTAGGTGGTTGAGGGAGGTGATTGTCCCACTTGACACTGTACTGGTGCAGCCCCAACTCCAGTGCTGTGTGCAGGTTTGGGTGCCTCAGTGTAAAGACATCAAACTATTGGAGTGTGTTGAGAGGAGGGTGACCAAGGTGGTGAAAGGTCTCAAGGCGAGACTTACAAGGAGTAGCTGAGGTCACTTAGTTTGTTGAGCCTGGAGAAGAGAAGGCTGAGGGCTGACCTCATTCCAGCCTACAAACTCCTCAAGGGGGGGTAGTGGAGGAGGAGGTGCTGATCTCCTCTTTCTGGTGACAACGGATAGGACACAAGGAAATGGTATGCAGCTGCGTCAGGGCAAGTTCAGGTTGGACATTAGGAGAAGGGTCTTCACGGAGAGGGCGGTCAGTCACTGGAACAGGCTCCGCAGGGAAGTGTTCACGGCACCAAGCCTGTCAGAGTTCAAGGAACATCTGGACAACGCTCTTAGTCATATAGTGTAGTGTTATGCAGTCCCGTGAGGAGCAGGGAGTTGGACTCAAAGATCCTTATGGGTCCCTTCCAACTTGAGACAGTCTATGATTCTGTGATTGAGGGGGACTGCGTTAGTGGTCTTTAAAAAAAAGATAAGGGCCTGCACAAGTACGCAAGAGAGTAAAATTTGTGTTTTTCAATGTGTTACTTAATGCATGTAACAATCAAGATAAACCCACGTCGTTCCCTCAAGTCTCTTGCAATAATCAGCACTGTTCTCTTCACACGGGCAATTAACACCCATATCTCTCTTCGTGGGTCTGTTCTTCCCTTTGTCGCCTTCGCGATGACCTTTCGGCGGAGCAGCCCGCCAGCCAGCC
>NW_009647942.1:2689889-2706578 GCF_000708025.1 Charadrius vociferus | reverse complement strand
CGAAACGGGCGGTTGATGCTGCCGCCGCCGCCCCAAATCCTCCCCGCGCCTCCCCTGGCGCGGCGCGGAGCGGGAGTCGCGCCGCTGTGCGCGCAGAGGGTTTTTCTCCAGCGGGAAGGGAACTTCTGGGGCTGTCCCGAGTGGAGCGGGTGCGGACGGGGGGAAGTCCCGTCCGGAGTGATCCTCTGTTAGGGTGCTTGGGGCTCTCTTGCAAAACTGTTACGAAACCGGGCGTGATACCTCGTCACGTTTTATCGGAACGCTGCGGCCGGTTAATTAAGATAAACGCCAACCCGTAACACAAAACCCAGTGTACGCAGTTTTGTTCCTCGACGTTTATTTGGGGATGGTTTGTTTGTCGGTATTTCAAAATTCCTGCTCTCTCCCTTGAAGCACAGAGAATTTCCCATTAGAGGTCCCATTTTAGTTGTGGGCTTTTATGTTCCTATCTTCGTTCACGTTTCGCAGCTTCCTTAAGTATTGCCTAGTAGTTGCAGAGCAGTAGTTCCTTTCACCAGCAGAGTTGGCAGCTTCTAGCGGATAATTTGAACAGTTAGTATTTTTTCCTGACGGGAAATGAGACAAAGTTTGTGCTACAGTGCGTTGCTCCATTTTCTAGCGTAGGTGCCCGGAGTTGCTGCTGTTAACGCTACTTCTCCGAGGACACAACAGCATTGCTCTAAACTTAAATTGTCGGACCGCTCCCTCTTTTCTGTTAGTAAATAAAGTATGATTTGACGTTTTATCAAGGGTGCATTTCAAAAGAAGGCAGAGACGATGAGAAACGTAGTAAGATTGAATTTGGAATACGGAAACAGTCACGAGGGTGACATATGAACACACTTACTGCCTGTCTCTGCAAAGTTCACTGGCAACAATCACAGAAAACCCTGGTCCCATGAAGGGTGTGTGTGTGTAAAAGCAATCCAGGACCTTTACTATTACTTTTAGGTTTTTCAAATAACCTGTCACAATAACAGATGTCAAAACACTTATGCTGGATTTGACCCAGTTCAGTTATAATGGGAGTTTCTTTCATTCCATGTATTGTTTGTACATACCTTCAATGTTTTCTTCAAACCTTGCTTTTATAATCACTTGAGAATCCATCAGATAGTTACGAAGAAATGTAGGTATATGACATAGTCATCAATTCTGACCTTAGTTATCTTACTTGTAACTAATTTCAGTATACAGTTTACAATGTTAATTTCTCTGTAGGTATCTTAGAAAGCCACAGCTGTTTTGTTAAAACTGCCTTTAAAAAATGGTCTGTCATCCTGATGTGTCTTGATGTCAAGTGCAGAAGGATGGGAATTTCCATGGTGATTCCTTTCTTCTTTATGTGCTGGAATGACAGCTTTTGATTACAAAATCATGCTTCAAAATTGAGTGTAAAATGAAAGGCATTGGGGCAGAGATTAATGATTAACACACTTCTGTGATTCATCTGGAAGTACATTCATTGGCTAAAGCTCTGGAAAAGTAGTGTTAAATGAAATTGTGAAATACAGCAAGAGCAAACTGCAAAGTTCAGAGAATTCTGAAAATTCTTTAATAGTTAGCAGTTATGTATTCCATAACACCTGAAGGTAAACGCTTTTAAAATAGTTTGGGTCATGACATTAGTCATTGATACCTGAAGAGTTGTAGAACCAATTTGGTCACTAGTTTACATCAACAATTATCAGCTGATAACTACTCTTTCTTCCTATATTTTTTCTTTTTTTTTTACCCCCCCTTTTTTTATTTGCTTGTTTTCATTATAGAAAATACAGGAACTTCTTCCAGTTTGTGCAGGTGGTGTAACATGGTGGTCAGTGAAGCAGTGCAAGCTGTTTGTGCCACAAAATAGATTTGTGATCTCTTTTTCTTTCTTTCTCTCTTTCTTCTTATTCAGTAAGGAGTCCGCTTCTATTCACTTAGCTTTTAATTCTGTATGGTTTGTCTGTCAGCATTTTCCAAGTTAATTTGCCCTGCATGCCCATACTGTCAATATTGTCAAATTAGCCAGGTTCCAGTACTTTGCAGGTGGCATTGCACTACTACTTATTTTGCAAGCCAGTCTGTTTTAGCTTCAGGGGTACATCAGTTAACCTTTAGAAGAACTGCATCTCATAGGATGAAAAATTGTCTATGAAAATTATAAAATCCAGACACCTCTTTCTGAGGTTGCTTTGTGATTAAAAACTTTTCATATGATTCTCAGGGTTTATTGAATGCCAGCATTGGCTGTAGTTTTACAAATGCTAGAAAAGCAAGAAATGAATTTAATTCTTTCTAGTTATTACTACTCAGTGCCTATCAAACAAAAAGTTCACTGTTCTTTACTGACACTTGTAAGATGTAGATTTCCAAACCTCTGAGTATTTTTTAATCAGGAATCTGTATTCTTTGGCTCAAGAGCCCACAACTTAAATGCATCATCCCGGCGGATCCTCTGCTGTTGGTAATAGTCCACTATTGTCTGGATCAGTTGTTCTAGTAGCTGTCTCCCTCTGCACCCTGTAGCTCTTCATCACATGCCCAGGAGGCCATCCATGCTCTGAGGAAAATGTCACTGTCACCTGCTATGTGATCTTTATTTGTTGCGGCCTGGCATAATTTTGCACGAGTGTCATGGAGTGAAGCATCAGGACCTTGGCCCTCCAGTCGGCGTGGAAAAGAGAATATAGGCTGCTTTTGATCTTTGAGTCCACTACTGTTTTCCAGCCCAAGGGTTCCCCTTCCTCTAAAGGGGTATTTGCACTGCATACTTATTATAGACTTGTGCCTAGACTTGACTCTTCACTTACCAGCTGTGTGTGTGTAAACTTGTGGTGCCATGTGAGCTTGAAGTAAACTTCAGGCCATGTGCCTGTCATCCTGTATCTCCCTCTCTGCTCATGTTCTTCACTGATTTCAATCTAGTTAAATCTTGGAAAAACTTCATATTCTGTTCCCATCTTCACTACTATCAGTGCAGTTGCTATGTTGTTGACTGACCTAGTGTATTTAATGCTGAGAACACAAGTAGATGATGGTTATCACATATCCTGAAGTTTGCGCTGTGTGTGAACATACGAAGTTTAATGTAGTTTAATGGGCTGTCAAATTTTTCACTTTTTGTCGTGGTCTGTACAATGGTGATTTCTGCTCCTCATGGTTACTGTGTGGACTGACCTAGGTTTTTTCCTGTAGTCCCCTACAGGAAAAGCCACAGCCTTTATGAAACCTTATCTTACAAGAAAGGCCAAGAATTTCATTATGCCTCATGTTTATTTACTTACTAAATGAGAAGTACCAATCAGAACTAACTTCTTTAGAGTAATTTTGTTAGTATCTGTGGGAAAGTGAAGTTTGATCACTTTATGACTTCTAGTAGTGTATCAAAGATGACACGGTTATCTGAAAGATGGTACGTGTTGTAAAATACTGACACAGTACAGGATCGCTTTGCTAATTCAGAAAGTTTTTTACCATAGTATTGCTCTGCTAGGCTTTATGCTGGATCAGGCAGTCTGTCCTCGTCGTTCTGGGTGTGTGCTGGATAGGCTCTACACTGGCTGTATTCCCACACTGGGCCTAATGTGTGTAAAGACAGCATAAACTCCTTATCATGGTTAATTCAACAGAAATACAATTGGTTGCCCCTGCCTGGTTTGGATCAGTTCTATGCCACTTCACAGTTCGTACAGAAATCTAATATTAATGAATGGGCCGAATGGAATTAAGCAAATCATAGCCTCAGTAATGAAGATAATTTAATTTCAGGTTTCTCGCACAGAGGAACAAAAGGTACTACTTCAGAATTTTTGCCTTTCCTTTTGTTTGGTGGTCTGAAAGACAACCAGTCCCTTTCTAGTGGTTCCGGTACTCAAAAGTACGTTTAATTATATCTTTGATTGTCCTAGGCACTGGTTTCTAGCAAGATCGCTTCTCTCCAGCTGGTGTTCTTACCTCCTGTTTTGTTTTGGGTTTTTTTTAAATATTAATAATTTGTTAGAAATCCCTGCCACAGAAACATGCAATAATAAAAGAGATATCCATAAGAAATTATTTACGCTTGTGACTCTGTATTGTACAAAATACAGAATATAAAATTAATCCTGATTGTAAGTCTGGTTTTCATTTTCCTGCTTTCTTTGTATATGTGTGTCCAGGTTGGATTAGAAGTCTGTGGGTTAGTTATGTGTGACCAACAACAGAAAGTTGATTTTGCATGTTTTTTAATTTGAAGTGAAACTGCCTAGACAAACAGCTGGCTTTAGCTGAGAAGAACAAGTGGATTGGGAGAAAAAAATATAAATGGGTGACAGTATCCATCAAAATAGTCATGGAGATGCATTCCTGATAGCCTACACGGTTTGGTTTTTACCTACGTGTCTATATTGTTTGAACTTCAAGCATGCAGCCATGTGACTTCTAGAATTTAAGGCAGATCTGTTGCCCCGTAAATTGAGTCTTGCGATTGCTAGGAACAGGTTTCACACTAACTTAGCAAGTCTCAGGACTTGTCAGGTTTTGTCTAAACTTGTCTTTGCCTTCATGGAGCTTTGTTTTTTAAACCCAGCTTTTTTTTTTTTTAATGACCAGGTGGCTACTGCTCAGTTAGTTTCACTTTGGCTTGTCTTTGTGTAATTGTGTGGTATAACCATATTTCTTTCTACAGATAGTAGTAGCAAGTAGTTATTCTGTGTAGAATGACCTATTTGTGACCCTCACAGGACGGCGTAGTGCAGAGGAGTGTTGGTGTGGTGTGACAGCAGAGGCCTTGCAAGTGGGGACACAGGATGCAGGGTGGAGGAGCCGGAGCAGAGGCTGAAAAGAGGGGGCTCGGGATGCCACTGGGGACCCAAATGCTGTGAAGTTGGTAAAGAAGTGCAGGCTGGGAACTGGGCAAAACCAAAATAGCTGAAAGAGCCAGTCTCAAGCAGATGTAAAACACACTATATACAGTAAATTTGGATGTAAAATGGAGTTGGAGACCAATAAAGCAAGAGCAAGATGCAAGAGCATGTTGGGAAAATAGCCCCAGGTGGGGGTCCTCAGAGTGGGGAGGAAGAAGCTGTCAACATCATACTCCTTCCAAGACCACCTGCTCCACCCCTGCCATCACTGTAAACTCCATGCTTTCCATGCTTCTCCCCAGGCAGGATGTGGGACACTGGCGGGTGGCTCACTGTAACACCCTCCCACAGATAAAGCCAACAGCCTTAGGCCACAGAAGCAGGGTATAAAGGAAGGCATGACAGCAGGAAAAGGGCTAGGTACCAGTAAGTGTGTAACAGCTTTCAATGTATTATGAAGACTTTCTGTAGTGGTCGTATTTTCCTCATTTCCTTTCTTTCTCTGCCTAAGTAGTGCCTCACCCACCAACACCACTGTAGTGGCTGAGAAAGGATGAGGAGTATTACATTGATGGTATATGTTTGCTTTCTAAATTACTTTTTTGACATATACCTTTTAAAGAGTTGTTTCAGAAAAAACACGGAAAACCAATCTGTATGTTTTATATATTGTTATACATGAATGAAACACTGTATTAACTATGCATTCCTAAGGAAATTATATCTAGAATAGGACAGCACGTCCACGGATTTGGGTGGGCTTGGTGAAACTAGCTGGAAAGGATGGGTGAGTTGACACTAGGTTGGATAGGTCTTTCCACCACCAGCAACCCTTAGTGCTGTCCCCCAGGGTACATCACTAGTAGCTCAGAGACAGAGATTGTTTACCTGCTCAGCCTTAGAAACATAAGTGTAGATTGTTCATTTTGTTGGTTTCAAAAAATAATTGGGTTGATATTCAAACAGTTCAAGAGTTCAACCAGTTTGCGATATTTCTGAGTGGACTTTTTTTTAATTTAAACTGGAACAGTCCAAGATTGTGTTCAGGTCTGCTTCATCTGCAAGAGTCTTTCCATAATCCGGTACTCCCTGTCTGTTTCCACAGAATTCCTGCAAAACTATTGCCATGTTTAAGTAAATGAACTGGGCAATTCCTTTGGGTTTTTTTAACTCCCAGGAGTAGTCAGCAGTTTTAATAGAGGTTTCATCCTAAAACTGTTTGTGTACAGCTAGCCAGAGAAGACTTTACTGTGGGTTGTCATAAAACTCATGGAATCACTGCTGGTCTGACCCTTCATGTTGCTTCTCCCTTGCTTTTTCCTTTAAGAGAATGGCTTCTGAACCAGCTTATGTTTAAATTGTCAACACGAGTTACTGGGAGGCTGAAAATTATTTCTTCATCTTTATGTGAACAGGAGGAGTCAATTACTCCTCCAAAGGTTAGGAAGAGGTATTGTGGATGTTTTCTTAAGCTTGCATATGGGAGATATGTTTGCTTTCTTCCCAGTCCTTCTAGCACCCCAAAGAGTGGAGAAAATCTGAACAGAAAGGCAGAGGTCACCCTAATTGCCTCTTAGGAGAGCCACTGTTTTCTCACCTGTGAGCCTTTCTTAAGAGAACCAGTTGTTTTGACAAGAAGATAAAATTCTAAGAAATTGTCTAATCTGCTTTTAGGAACTGGGCATTTTAAATCTAGAGATCTGGAGGCTAATAGCTTGCTTTTTATTGTGTTCTGACAGAATACAGAAGGAGAGAGTAAATAGCTCGGGCAGGGTGACTTCTTAAGCTAGCACTGCAACTGAAAAGTTGTTTGTGAAATTACTGTGCGAGAAGTCAAGTAGACTCTTCACTCAAGTAGGCTCTTTGGATCATACATCGTCTTACCTAGGACTGACCGTTTCAAGTCTAGTAATATCAGTTAGGGCGGAGGGACAGTGACTACTAAGATGTAATACAGTTATGTTACAGTTAGTAGTAGAATGGATACTATTATGCACAGTAAAAAGTGAGAAGGTGCTTCTTTTTTTCTTTCAGGATCTCCCTTTAAAAAGGCACGTGGGCCCAGCATTAAGTGAGGGAAACAGAAATGCACTTGTTTCGTGAACTGTTTAATGAACTAGAGACAATTCTTCTTCCCATGGAGTGATAGAAGTGTACTGTGAGAAAAGTATGCTTACATGAGAATATAATCTATTGAAAATGTATATTTTCTAAAAAATAAAAATAATTTTGTGCATGTAACTAACTTCTGTGTTTGCGAACTGCTGAGTGCTTTATTTCACAACCAAGGAATCTTTGCATGTAAAGTTGAAGAGAAATGTAAAACCTTAACACAGGGAGAGATTCTGGCAAAATCTGAGATAAACCACATTTTTGTCATTAAAGATTTCAGAGCTGTTAAAAGCAACATATAAAGAAGTATTTTTCCAGTCGTATGAACACAGTTTTGTGTTCTTTTGGTTTTGTTTTGTTTTCGAAACTAGAGAAATAGATTTTTAAACTATTCAGTTCTGTAGTTACTGTGGTCTGTTCTTCAGTGACAGAATTCTGTAATTTCTGAAGGGGGAATTGGATTTACTTCTACTTAGCAGTTGGGTTTAACAAAGGGTTAAATTTAAAACAAAAAAATTACAGAGCAGAAAGTTCAGATATTGATCATGAAAATAAAGTAAAATTTGAAACAAAGTATATGTGAACAAGGTGATTAAATGTTACTTTTTAATGTAGGTCTGTCTTTGTCAACATGTGTCTAATGTATAGAGTATATGAGATTGTACAAAGCGACATAGACTATAGTGGTATCTGCTTAGCTACTACTGTTAACTAGATCAGTGAATCTTGAAATATCTGATTTATACCTATGAGATGTTTTTACATTAAACGTAGTACAAAAGACTAGATGTTAGGAAGTGTTTCTTTACTGATAGGGTGGTCAATCACTGGAACAGGCTTCCTATAGAGGTGGGCGATGCCCTGAGCCTGTCAGTGTTGAAGAGGCATTTGGACAATGCCCTTAATAACATGCTTTAACTTTTGGTCAGCCCTGAAGTGGTCAGGTAGTTGGACTAGGTGATCATGGCAGGGCCCTTCCAACTGAACTATTCCATTCCATTCCATTCCATTCCGTAACAATTTTTGAAGCAAAGCACTGGGCAGAAATTGTTATTTTGACAAACCTTTATGGAGTTCATGAAACTGTGTGAACAAAGTAATTCTGCAAGGCATAGCTAAATAAGTTTTAACTTATTTACTGATTACTCCCCCCTCCTCCCCCCCCCCCCCCCCCCCTGGGAAACTGCTGTTATTATACAGGAAAATAAATCTTTATCCCAGCATTTCTAATCTGTCTTGTGCTTTCCAGTTTGCACTAAGTGGGTGTTATTGCCATGGCTCCTATTTGATTTTTTTCCCTTAGTCATCTTCTCTGCTATTGCAACCATTTTGGAAGGTCCATTCCAGATCAGGCAGGTGCTGAATGAATTCCTTGAGGATCTGTGATAGTAGAATAATGCTTTCTGTACAGATGTGCCAAGGCTGCTTTGCTGTGGGTATTTGATGTGCATGTTTCTCCAGGTGGTAAAAGCATACATCTTTTTTTCTTTTTTTTTTCTTTTTTTCTTTCTCATAATTGATAGCAATTCCCCCTCTTTTCTATTTGCATTCTTTATCTGAAAGGATTAATGGGCATAGAAAAATATACTCACCATGTTCAGTCAAAATAGAAGTCTCTTTCTCTTGATACTTTGATTGGGCGGAAGAAACAGAAGTTTCAGGTATTTCTGGTTTCTGAGTTTGTGAGCTTTCCCAGGACTGTTTCCTGAAACAAAATAGTGGAATACCAAAGAGAATGCTTTTCTCAGAAAAAGGAAGGAAATACACCCTATATCAGGAGTAGTGTGGCCAGCAGGGCTAGGGAAGTGATCGTCCCCCTGTACTCGGCACTGGTGAGGCCACACCTTGAATACTGTGTTCAGTTTTGAGCGTCTCACTACAAGAAAGACATTGAGGTGCTGGAGTGTGTCCAGAGAAGGGCAACGAAGCCAGTGAGGGGTCTAAAGCACAAGTCTTATGAAGAGTGGCTGAGGGAACTGGGGTTGTTTAGCCTGGAGAAAAGGAGGCTGAGGGGAGACCTTATCATTCTCTACAACTACCTGAAAGGAGGTTGTAGCAAGGTGGGGGTCTGTTTCTCCTCCTAGGTAATAAGTGATAGGACAACAGGAAATGGCCTCAAGTTGCACCAGGGGAGGTTTAGGATGGGTATTAGGAAAAAGTTCTTCACCAAAAGGGTTGTCAAGCATTGGAACAGGCTGCCCAGGGAACTGGTTGAGTCACCATCCCTGGAGGTGTTTAAAAGATGGGTAGACATGGTGCTTAGGGGCATGGTTTAGTGGTGGTTTTGGCAGTGGTAGGCTGATGATTGGACTTGATGATCTCAAAGGTCCCTTCCACACTAGACAATTCTATGATTCTATGATCACTCTGCTTGTGCAGAAAGTGCCATTGACTATTAAGGGGATAATGACTACATAAAGTTCCAGAAATACATCAAGAAGTCTTTCTTCTTTTTTATATATTTCTCCAATTTTCATATATTTAAAGGAGCAGTTTGGTTGTTTCCCCCCTGAAATGAAAATGTACAAGTTAAATTAAGCAGCCTCTTGATCTGTTAGATGATTTGGTGGACATATCAGACTTTTATTATTTTTTTTTTGTCTGTTGGTGCTAGTCCTCAAGTTCCTTCTGAAACTGGCTGCATTGGTTGAACAGCTTATTAAGTTCTTATGTTACTATTTTGGTTGGTTATTAGTGATTTGGAAGATCAGGCATGTCTGCAAACTTTTCTGAAGACACTGTTTATTTATGGTAAAATGTGTGAAGGGTCGAATTGAGGGTATTACAAGCTGTATTAGTTCAAAACTCTGAATTAATGACACTTACTGGCCGTATTTACAATGTTAAACTTTGGTATCTCAACCTTTACAATCCTTTCAGGGATACTGTCTATGTAGAAATGTTCTTAATTCAAGAAGTCCCTGAGAATTCTTGGGAAGTATTTGAATCGTACCTTGTTCTTTTGCTGTTGCCGTGGTGGCTACTTTTTGCAACTGCTGGAATAAGAGTATCAGGATAGACTGAGCTTTACAGTACCTGATATGGCCATTCTTTATGTTCTTATGTATATGGGAAAATAGAGGAAGAAAACTTAAAGAAGAACAAAATAAGAGTAGGAAATTTTTAAAAAACTCAAAGCACCATAGCTTAGTATAAGAGTCATTAAAATGGTTTAATCTTAATCTGCAGTCACAAACAGTAACATACCAATTATAAGATATTTATGTAGAGGAGTTGAAATTGCTTGAAATCCTAATGGTGAGCATGGGAGTCCTATCTCAAAACCTAATATACTATTTCATATGACCTTAATTCTAGGTTTTTATAGCAATTCATTTTGGGATAGTAAACCCAATTCTAATTACCGTGAATTAATGGCATATCTAGGTATGTATAATTAAAGAGGAAGAGGAGGCAATTTTCATTTTGGATTGGCAATTCTGATATTGCAGAATTTACTGTACTGTCTTTTAAAGCAGTTTGTAGTCATCATTGTCAAATACAGACTTGGAATTTCTGATTTTCCTGGGTTTGTTAGTATTTCAATTTATATTTGCACCCTCAGCAAGTTTGCCGATGACACCGAACTGTGTGAAGCAGTTGACACTCTGGAGGGAAGGGATGCCATCCAGAGGGAACTGGACAGGCTTGAGAGGTGGGCCCATGCCAACCTTATGAAGTTCAACAAGGCCAAGTGCAAGGTCCTGCATGTGGGTCGGGGCAATCCCAAGCACAAATACAGACTGGGTGGAGAATGGATTGAGAGCAGCCCTGAGGAGAAGGACTTGGGGGTTGATCGGAAGCTCAACATAAGTCAGAAATGTGCGCTTGCCGCCCAGAAGGCCAACTGTATCCTGGACCACAAAAAAAGAAGTGTGGCCAACAGGTCGAGGGAGGTGATTCTGCCCCTCTCCTCTGCTCTCATGAGACCCCACCTGGAGTACTGTGTCCAGCTCTGGAGTCCTCAGCACAAGAAGGACATGGGCCTGTTGGAACAGGTCCAGAGGAGGGCCACAAAGAGAATCAGAGGGCTGGAGCACCTCTCCTATGAAGACAGGCTGAGAGAGTTGGGGTTGTTCAGCCTGGAGAAGAGAATGCTCTGTGGAGACCTTATAGCAGCTTTTCAGTATCTGAAAGGGGCCTATAGGAAAGCTGGAGAGGGACTTTTTACAAGGGGAGGTAGTGACAGGGTGAGGGGGAATGGTTTCAAACTGAAAGAGGGTAGATCTAGATTAGATATTAGGAAGAAATTTTTTACTGTGGGGGTGGTGAGGCATTTGAACAGGTTGCCCAGGGAAGTTGTGGATGCCCCATCCCTGGAAGTGTTCAAGGCCAGGCTGGATGGCGCTTTGGGTAACCTGGTCTAGTGGGAGGTGTCCCTGCCCATGGCAGGGGGGTTGGAACTAGATGATCTTTAAGGTCCTTTCCAGCCTAAACCATTCTATGATTCTATGATTTTTGGTTACGATTGAATACTGTCTCTCAGAGTAGAATTAAATGCATATAGAAAAATCCCACTTCGGAATGGATTAGAGAAATTCTGAAGAAGTAGCATGTACAGACTTCAGGTACATTCACAAATACTAATTTTAATCCTCGTGCCTACTTTGGCTAAAGTAAATAAAACATATGCACCCAACGTTCCTTTAAAGCTATCTTTTGTTCATATTGCTTGTTTTGAAATTTGGACTTGGCAATACCTAAATTGGGAATACAGTATCTTTTCCTTGTTGAAGTCTGAGTGGACCACTTATAACACCTGTATTGAGCAACATGTTAATACACTTTTCAGCACTGTTCAGTAGCACAAAAATAATGTGATTTAGATCTAAATGAGAGTAATAAATGGTGACCTTTGAAGAGGCTGTACTAATTATTAAAAATAATAAGCTGTAAGGGATGTAAATTAGTTATTTAATCCTTCCTCTTGCTCCAGGGTAGGATGAAAGAATTATTTGGACTTGTAACTACCTAACATGATCAACTTAAAGACCTTCAGTGGTGGAGATTTCACATCATGTCTGGCCACCTTTAACAATGAAAGATGGTAAAATAAAGTTCAACTTCTGTGCATGCAGTGCAGAACATTCAATTTAGGGTTAAACCTTTTCCTACCTGCTCTGTCTACATTACATGGAGATCAGCTTCAATTTGCAGCAGTGTTTTTGTCATAGATAAATTCTATAGCCTTCTGATTATTTCTGCTTCTACTGGACTCCGGTAGCTCCACGTCTGTCTTAGACTGCAAGAAATTGGAGTGCCCAAAACATTATTGCTTGAATTGAGTATTTACCAGTGTTACAAAGACCTGACAAGTACTCTAAAGTGACATTTTTGTTTATGCATTCCAGTATGCCTTTTCCCTAAGGCACAAGATTCCCGACCTGCATTCAATTAGTGATGTGCTGTGATGTCTAGAACCATTTTTGACATAACTGCTGTATATGGAGCTATATGCAGCTCTGCTGCATTTTTGCTACTGATTAAGTTTAATACCTGCCTTGCACTACCTGCCTAAGTCTAATAGCTCTTTCTTGTCCCCGTTTGATGGCATCCTGTTTTCAGACCATTCTTCTAGTTTGTCAAGATACTATTTTTTTAAAATGTTTATTTTTATTTTTGAATGATGAAATGTTGGTAACTGTTCTGAGAACTATTCTGGTCAGTCCTGATTCTCTAGACTTATTGTTAATTTGAGGCTCCTCATCTGTGTATGATTCTCAGTTGGCTGAAGTGTGGCTACGATACTGGAACTGCATTGCATAACAAAGAAATTAGTTCTTACCAGGTATTTTGTAGATATTTTGAAAATTCCTAATTTTGATGTATGTCCTGTGTATGCTTTAGTACTCTTTATCTTACTCATCCATGACAGATTCTTACAGATATTATCTGATGTCTCTGAGATCTCGTAGCCATTCTTTTAAGTAAAGTGTAAAGTTTTCGGGTTCAACTAGCAAGTTAACCTCTGGTAGAGATTTGTGATTTAAAGGTATTTCTGTTCCTGATGTCCAATATATATATTTAATGTGCTGGTGATGTGTTACTTTTCACTTCATGTTATTGGATTATATGAGCCACAGTTTCCTCAAATCCAAAATGTATAATAAAATGAAATGTGAGATGACTCAAGTATTAGTGCTGACTGACTTGGAGTAAATCTTACATATTAGGAGGGCAGAAACTAAGATGACTTGATCAAAATTGTTAAAAAAAAATATATATGCATGGGTATCTGATTTGTATCTTTCACCATTTTTTATAACTAAGATTTTTATCTTTCTTTTTTTTTTAACAGAAATCTTTTGGACAGGGATACATTTTCTAAATCTGATCCGAGTAAGTATATAGCATTTTATTGTTTCTTCTCATCCTATATTCCAAATGTGTAAACACTGGATTAAAAATTAGGCGGGCGATTAGCGGGCGGGGTAGGTTTACATTGTCTTTGTAACAATTATTTAAAGTAATTCAGTTACACTTAAATAAGTTATACTTACAGTTTCTGTTATATAAACTGGAATTTTAAAGACTCTGTGTTCAACATTGCTTTCCTGAGCTACATGGTCCCTTATTTAGAAGTCAACCTATGTTTTCCTAAAATTAATAAATGCAGAAAAGTATTTCTTTTTTTTTTTTCTTTTGGTATCTGTTGCTAGATATCTCTTTAAAAGCTAGTAAGCGATCTTCTAAATAAACTAGAAGCACTTACTGCTGCTAGTACATAGTGTCCACTAATCTTAGAGCCAAACACTGAAAAATACAATTAAGTTAATTAATCTCTGGGAAACACGACCTTTCCTGATCAAAAATAGTATGATGGTTTATGAATTAATGATTTCAGATATGTAAAATAGTGACACCCACTTTTCCCATAAGTTTTATTAATGTATGACTGGATAACAAAAAACTCTCCTGCCTATGAATTTATATATGATGGGACTTTTGATTTAAAATTCATTACTATCTTCCTGTATCGGATACTTTATAAAACTTTTATCATGGAATTGAGATCACAAGAGATTTCTTTTTTTTTTTTTTTTTTTTTTCCTGATAGTGTTTAATCAAAGTACTTCTGTAGTGTTAATTCACTAGCCCTTAGATTATGGCGTATTGGGTCATGTTGTCTCCCCTACAACTTTCCATATCTTTTTATCTGTAAGCTCATTTTCTTTTTTTAAGGCTGGGTTTTTCTTCCTTAGGATAGCATGTATTTGGCTTACTGACATCAGAAATTACCCGAGATGTATACTTCTGTGAAGTGTCTGGACATGTAACCATGTCCTGATGGGATATACTTGAATACTGAGTCATGTGATGGTATGAAACATTTTGTGAGAGTGTGTTTGTCCTTAACCAAAAGTTTCTTGAGAGAGATAACACAACAGACTCTTGATGGGAAAAGCTCCTTCTTCCTGGGGAAAAGCTGAATGAAGTTAGGAGTGCCTTTGACATTCCTAACCTATAAAACATTTTTTTAAAAAGGGAGACATAGGTAATACCATGCCTCTTGTGTAGGGAGATCATGCAGAAGCAGAATTGAGTATCTTGCATATTACCAACTGTTTTTTAGTGCGCTAGTAAAAACTCAGTTGTCTAGGCTAAGCAATTTTGGAGAGTGGTCAGTGACCTATTGCCCCTGGTAGACTGAATTCAGAGATCTCTTTATTGAATCAAGGTGCCTTTCAGCAAAAGTGATGAGGTGTCTACTTTTTAAGCTCAAATATTATTAGGGACAAGTGCTTCAAGTTTTTATCAGACAGGGAACTATCTGATATTTAGGCATAAATTGCAGGGTGTGAGTAGCAGTGGACTGCAATGTGACCTGTGTGGGAGGAGGCCATGAACCACCCTATGGCTGTCACAGCTGGTTCCAGTCAGCTCTGAAAGCCATGTGAATAACCATTGCCTGCTGGATCTTCTGGGATCCAGGGAAGCACATAGTGGCCCTGCCCAAACATATTTTAGAAAAAAAATTGGTGGCAGCTAGGAGCTAGAGATACAGCTACCAAAGATACTGCCAGAGCCACACTTCTGAAGATATGCTGCTGGAGGTGCATCCTGGAAAGGAGACACTCCATGCAGAAGGCAGGACACCTCTGAAGGATCTGTGGCCTGTGGGCAGCCCAAGCCAGGGCAGGGGAGCAAATCCAAGTGGTTGTGGCTGGTGGGTGACCCATGCTGGGCAAGGGACACAAAGAAACAGAGTGGCAGGAAAACCTAAAGAAATTTTAATATCTGTATTTAAAATATTTCTGAGAAGTAAACTGGTGGTATTTTTTATGGATTCAAAGTATATAGAAATGTTTTTTAAAGTGTCATAACCTTGCCTATCAATTCAAAACATACTGCTTTCTTGTTTCTGATAAATAACTTATTTAAAGCACTCAAATTGGTGGTGTGCTTTAGAGATCTGGTCTCAAGTTTTGAGCATCCAGTTATGCTGCCAATCAGGCCTATCTGTCCCAGGTTAGCAGGGCAAACCCATGGAATTTAGTATTACTGTCCTTGGTAAAGAGAGAAGGGGGAAATTGTTGGCTCTGAAGTGGTCATACTGTATTTGCACTCAAGAAATAACTTCACAGAGCAACTTTGATTGTGGGTACCCTCCAAACAGTGTACATTTAGTTTTAGTATTCTGCAGGGGTTTTTTATTAGCCAATGTAGTTTGTTTGCTCCTACTGTCCTTTAGTTGAGCACAGAGATATGGCCCTACTGTAAAAGTGAAAGGGGTGAGGGTGTGGTATAAAAAGTGTTAATCTTCTCTGTAGTTGAATTACAGCAGGATACTCGGTGTCTGATTGGTTGGACAGAGGCCATTCTTAGGCTGGTCTGTTTACAGTAACTTTATCCTATTAGCTAAAAAAGGTGTCAAAACCAGCATCATACCACTTTTGAAAAATCCACTTTTAGATCCACTAAATTTGCAACCATTAGATCTCATACAAGATAGAACCATGTAGAGTCACTCTGTATGTTGAAGTATCACTGGATTTGACTATGCCAATTCTAATACGCTTTTCAAACTCCA
Source organism: Charadrius vociferus (assembly GCF_000708025.1). Classification (NCBI taxonomy): domain Eukaryota; kingdom Metazoa; phylum Chordata; class Aves; order Charadriiformes; family Charadriidae; genus Charadrius; species Charadrius vociferus. Next base: position 2,690,606 of record NW_009647942.1, on the reverse strand, counting down.
ATGCAGTTATCTAGGGATAATACTGATAGTGAAAATCCGATTTTTATTGTCTTGGTCTTTTTCTCAGAGAGGGACACACATGAATATAGTTGACTCCCATGTCAACATGAACAGCCACCTTCTGAAACTGAAAAGGAACTTGTCATTTCTCCAGTTCTCTTAGGAGGTTTGCTTAACCGCTTTCTGATACTGTAATTGATACTCAGTATTTATTCCAAATCCAACCACTTCCCTGTAATCTAGAATGTTCATGCCAAGAGGGAGCTGGCACTTTGCCAGCTCCCTAGAGGCAAGCTATAGAAATAATGTAGACAGATATAGATGGGACAGACTTGGATAGGCCTTGTCCATGAAGTATTTTGAACAACTCTTACTGTCAGTGCTTTCTCCTCAGTGGAGTCAAAGCAAGCCATAGATACTGATTTACTGTAGCATTTGGACCGTTCTGTTCTTCCAGTTTGGAGACCTTTTTTTTCTAGGAATATTTTTGAGAAAACCCTTTTTAAAAAAAAAAAAAAAAATTCTTGGAGAGAATGAGCTGATGAGGCAGGGATAAGACCTGCGAACGGGATACAGATTAATGAATTTGGTATACTTCTTCATCTAATGACAGTCAGGCAGAATAATTTTCTTCCCATGCACTGGCCAACCAAACTGAGCCACTGTACAGCTGTGGTGGCAGCACCATGTCGTCTTGTGGAGCCCTGTGACTCCCAA
>NW_009647942.1:2643018-2689835 GCF_000708025.1 Charadrius vociferus | reverse complement strand
AATTCCCAGTGGAACATAGTAACAATGAGAAAAATCTCATGACAAAGGGACCTTCGGGAAGCTCTGAAGGTGCCTTTGAGAGGTGTCCCTCAGTTTTTCAGTTTACAAGATAAGAACTGATTGTTCAACTCCATTTTAGGATGTGGCTGCATGATATATTTGCTTTTCAAACTTAAGAATTTCCTGTTTATCCCACTTTATTCCTTCCTCTCCCACATGACAATGTTATTAACTATTTTCTGCTCAGAAAAAAGTAAAAATTGCTTGCTTCATGAAGCCTTAGATCGCTGGTTTGGGCAGTTCAAGTGCTTTAGATCAACTTCAGCATATTTGTCTGCATTTTCCCAGTTGGATATGACTTTAAAGAAGTTTTTGAGGGATTACTGTAATTAGTATGATATCAGGGTCTTTATAAAACTGTCTCTCTGAGAGCCTTTAAGGACAGAGAATCTTACCATCAACGGAGACCAGTATCATTCCTGAAAATTTTTGTGGTGAGTTTTAGAGGAAAGATAGAAGAATTTTTAAAATTCTTCTAAATTTGCAAAGTATTTATCAGAAAGTCTGGAATGGGAATGTATGTCTTTTCTATAGCTTTCGTTAGGACTGATTTTTTTTTTTTTTTTTTTTGAAATGTCAGTTTGAGATACACCTGTATGTATCACTGTCAAACTTGCACCTGTACATTACATGAGATGATTATTAGTCTATATCTTCATTATATTTAGAGTACCTGCCACATCTGCAGCCTAGACAAGTATCAGAAAATTGCTAGTCATGCTACAAATTCTTAGCTCTTTTCTCCTCATTTAAGGTTTTATATAAGTGATTCTTAAACCAGAGAGGTGGTCCCACTGCTGGGATATACCTCTAGAAGCACTGGAGAGCCACTGGTAGTGGAGGGGAATAGAAGTCTACTATTGCCTCAGCAATCAAAAGGTGAGAATGATAGCATTGCTTGCTATAGGTCCTCCAAAGATTAAAAAAAAAAGATAGTAAACTGACTATGAAGAAACTGAATTTGGAAACTAAGATTCTAACAGGTGTGAGGAGCCTTCCAAAAATTAGGAACAGAGTAAGAGACTGAATTAGTCTTAAGGTGGAGCTTTACACCTGTTTTTTAACCCTTTTACGTTGTGTGACTCCCATCTCATCAACCGTGGTAGGAGGCTAAAATTATCCTACAGCAATCTTTTTTAGTCTTTTTGTTCATAGCTGTTCTTTTATTTGGCTTCATAAACTAGGGAGATAAGGTAGTGCAAGAATGTTTCTTTTCTGAAAATTTGATGGTAGCGGATATTTTACAGTTGTATTGTTGCTTTCTTCTCCTCAATATTAAATCTCTCATTTTTTTAATATTCTTTTTGTTCCACAGCTGCAATGCACAATTGTTACTTGATTTACTGTATTAACACTAATACACAGGGCAGGATGTAGTAAAAAAATAAAGCAGCAAATTAATAGTGAGAAATGATTATGTTTAAGAAAAATCTGGACAATACAGATATCTGAATAGCAAAAGTGCACATTATCTGTAAAGAGTGTTTTTTCCTCTAAATGAATTTCAGTTCTATTCTCAGCTGGGGTTATAGGTATGAGAAATTTCTAATTGAAAACTTAGATATAAGGTCTTGGCAAAAGGGACAACATCCACAATTATATCTGCTTTTGAAATTAGTAAGACGTTTGCATTCTTGGAAACCACTACTGAAAATGGGAAAATATTCATTATTGCAGAACTGGTAACATTAATTTAAGAAAGAATTTCCAATGGGGAAAGTGAAAATAGTGTTTGTGAGAGCCTACCTGATTCTACGTTAGCAGTAGGGGTATTTCCAGAAAATATTTTTTTGCTTATTTTTATTTATGGAAACTTCTTTGACAACATTTCCTTGTTCTCCCAGTGTTACCTTTGCACAGATCTTGCTAGATACATATGTTCATCGGAAGTTCAGTAACCTTCAGACACTTCTGTAGCTGATTTCATAGCTTCCATCTCACTCGATTTTCTCACATTTTCCCATTTAACTTCATTCTTCATCTAATATAGTTCAGCAATCTACTTCAGTGTGTGCTGTAAAAATAACCTTGTTGTTTTGGAGTCACACTGCTATAAGCAGAAACCAAAGCTGGAAGCATGATTGCCCAAGGTTTCATTTAGACTAAATGGAGAAAGGCAGACATCCCTAGAGAATGATTTTGAAATTTTTTGTAAAAGCTTTTTTTCCATCTACAAGACATCTTATTTGAAAAAAAAAAAAAAAAGTTGAATTGTGTTAACTTTTAGCTTCTATGTGAGCTAAAATATTGAACTTGCTTGCTTTTTCTGTTCTTCCTCTTATTTGCTACTGCCTAATGGGATTTTTTTTTTGGTATGGAGCAAATATCTTTCAAGTAAGAAGAAAATGGAGTTTGAAGCTTGACTTCATTTCTACTTTGGTCTGTTTGATGATTCTGACTTCATTGAGAACAAAATCAGGCTTCTACCTTTATTGTTCAAGGCTACGCCCCCAAACAGTAGTATTTTTAACCTTCTGCTGAAAAATAATGATCAGCACCGGAAAACAATTTGTCAGGAAAAAGTGTTTCAACATCTCTATTTCCATTGTTTAGAAAAGGGTTGTAATGGAGTTTCAGGTAAAAATTGCTTTAACATCGTTAGCTGAAATTAGTTCAAGACTGTAGAAAATAAAATTTATAGTACTCCTTCAATGCAAATAATTTGTACTTATAAGAGTGTTTCAAACACCGGATTATAATCACTGTACCTCTGTCACCAATCCCTGTGATAGAAGCTGCAGATTAATGTGTAGTGGATTCTGTACTGGAAAAACAGATCTGTAAGGAGAGTGACGCCTGTGGGATTATGCTGCTTGGTCTTTCAAAAACAGCTTATGTTGACGAACTTCATTGATTCAATTTTTTATTAGGTTTTAGGGTTTTTTTAAAAAAAGAAGGATGCATATGTAAGATACTTCAAATATATATAAATAATTTGAAGCAGAATTTGAGGAAGAAAACCTGAGGAGTTTTTTTTTTTTTCCTTTTTCCACTTTTATTTCCCCGGTCTATTTTTCCACTAGGGTCCTCATTTGTTTTTATTTTAATTCTCTCATCTCTTGAAGGAAGCATAATTTAGGGCAATTATGCCTTAGATTATCTAGGATGGCCAGACCATACACATTTAATGAAGACCTGCTTTTATCCAATTTTACTGCTAAGGATTGTCAAGGGATTTGCTGGAGGTCAAGCATTAAGTGTTGCTTCCCATTTTTTGAACCATCGTATTGACTAGCTCGTTGCTGCAAAAACTAGACCATATTGTCGCTGATCTGGTTAGGAATACTGAAAACTGAGGGAAATTGTATTACTATTTGATTGTCCTGATTAGTAATTTCAACAACAAAACAGACTACAAAATGGGTTCACTTAATTCAAGAATATGTTAAATTCTGAAGATGACCAAATATTTTTTTTTCTTTTCTTTTCACAGTCTGTGTTTTGTACACACAAGCCATTGGAAACAAAGAATGGAGAGAGGTAAGATACGTATTCATAGATGTGTAAACTTTTTGAGTATACTTAAGGCTGGTCGTTTGCCCTCGCAGAGGACGTCATAGCCTCTTGAATGCCATGGTAAACAACAGGAGTCATATGTACCAGTGAACACTTAAAACCTTGTCACATTAATCTCGATTTCCATATCTGTATCACATATTTCCATTGAAAGAGAAAACAAAATTAGACAAAATACATGAGTTTCCTGTTTTACAATCTCGCTAAGATAAATGAAATCAAACTTAGTTAACTATCAGTCTGTACACGGTTTGTGGATATCAAGAGAGGAAGACACTCGAACAGTACAAGATCTGTGGAAGAATTCAACTGTGGTGATGGTCAGTGTCAGCAAAACTAGCTTGTAGTTGTGGTAGAGGTCTACTTTTCCTATGTAGTGTTTGGGAGAAGTTAGGTGCTGCTGAATAGAGTATACACCAGGCAACAAGGGAGGAAGAGTATTATGCATAGGTTGGACTATGTCTTCTTAACCTATCAGTGTAAACACTGGAGAGAGATGTCTTAAGAAACTAAATCAAGTACCTCTAGATTGGGTATCTACAGCAGATCAATATTTATAGCCTGGACCTGTCTCCCTGTACTTAGTCATCTATTTTTTCTCCTTTCATGTTATTCTTTGAAAGAGTTGATGGTGTTGGGGGGAGGATGGTCATCTTTCTACTGATAAAATGTGCTATTTAGCTGCCTTACAGAGAGGATTGATGGAACTGTTCTTCACTGTAGGTGGTCCGCTGTGTGGCTATGCGTTCTAAGAATAGAGCCAAGAGAGGAATGAACTATCTTACTATTTTTCCCTGTAGAAGAGATGAGGTCTGATGTTCTTGTTTTCAGAACTGATGTTTTGTGTGATTACTACCGTGTAAAAATCCCAGTGGAGGGGTCAGGGGCACAGAAACCAGATCTCTTCCCTTATATTTGGTGTCCTTGCCAGTTGGCTGGAGAAACATAGTTTCTGCTTTGCTGAAGCACAGTGGATGTGGGTTTCAGTCTTGTGGAGATCAGAGAATTGCATTTTTCTCCTGCTTGGAGAAGAGCTCATATAACTGGGCAATATGTGAAACATTGTACCTATTTAATTTGTCGTTTTTAGTTAAATTGCTGGTCTCTGTTCTGAACTGTGTACTAGACATCCTCTCAGTATAGCTAGTGGATGACATTCCTCTGATGTGTGAAGAAATGTCAGTTTGAGGACCCTAAATAGGAATTCACTAATCTTAATTTAATTGGCAGAAGTAATGGACATACACAGAGTTCTAAATGTCTGGATAGCTAACTCTGAAAACGGAGGAGTCTTCAGGCATTCAGGTGACTAGGTGGCTTGGTGCGGTTTGGTCAAGCCTAGAGCAAGCCTAGATCGTCACTAAAGCATTCGGGACCTTTTCTGGTCTAGGGTTAAGAGGACTTTGTCAGAAATTCTGGCTTTTATTGTTGTCTAAGGTTCATATGTAGTTTTGTGGAATTTTCATACTTCTCTGGTCTAACTGTTAAGTATTAACCATTTTTAATATCATAATTGTCCTGATGGTAAAATTATAACATTATCACCTTACTTAGAAAATGTTCCATGGGCTCGTTTTGAGGTGATTTAGGAGATTGTTGATAGAAAGACTCCATCTGCTCTTGATTTTAACAGATCCAAGTTTGTAATGGTTGAAGTGTGTCACCACCTTATAGCTTTGTATTGCCTTCTGCCATTTTATCTCCTTGACCAAAGCAAAAACACCTGAACAGGGCAGTGGGCAATGTTTTTGCTTGTATTGCATCTCTGCACTGATTAGAGGGTATCTTGGCTAGGGGATGCACTTTGGCATATGGTTGTGGTATCATATGCCAGTTTAGGTACTACAGGGGTTAAAACAGACTTTTGACGTAGCAGTTGCTAGAAAATCTTCAATTTATCAGGCGAAGGTCGAGGTATAGGTATGTACAACTCAGTTGACTGTTTATTTATAGTTAACGGAAAAAGATAACATCCTGAGGGCAGTTCATCAGACCTAATTTAGATGTCTGTGTTAGATCAGATAAATCATTCTTTATAAATGCCTCCAAGTGATGATCAAAGCCTACACTTTTGACTATGTCAGATGTAAAGTTTGGTGAGTAGAACCCCATTCATAGTTGTTGTTATGACAGTCTAAATTCAGAGGTTGGCATGATAGAGGGGCTGAGTCAGGATTGCATTTTATATCTTGTGGTGTGTTATATTTATACCAGTGGCAAAAAATAAGGTAGTAGGTGGAAGAGTAGGTGATATATACATTAGATGGGTAGTCTTATATCTTTATTTTTGTGCTTCTGCCTGCAGTGGTGAATGCACTAATTCCGTGTTTTTCAATAAAATTCTGTATATATGTCTATTTTGTTGCATTTAAACACTTATTTAACATTTTACTAGCTTTTAGAGGTGGAAGTCACCTAGAACTGTTTGGAGAAGACAAAAATGAGACAAATAATAAGCCCCTGATATGTGTAAACATTAAAGAATGGTGTTCAGTCATGGCAACATACTTTACCTTATTTCTGTTCCATATCCTTTCATGCATAGTTCTCTTCCTTCTTTTGCCTAATTACTTTCTTTTGAACACTGCAGAAAATGCTTGGGGATCGTAAACACAGTAAACCATTTCATAATCTCCATAATTTTCCTAGCACTCTATTCTAGCAGTGTGCTTTTCCCCCCCTTCAGCTAAGCTATTCAGATGGATTCAATACAATAGTTAAATCAAACCCTTCATTTAATGAAGAGTAGATGTTTTCTGGGCACTGACTCCTGTTTGCGTGTTGTTCAGATTCCAGTGTTTTTACCCAGTGTTATTCTTGCACATCAAATCCTCAGCAAAGAATTAAAATGTTTCGTTGTCAATTTAATAGTGCTGTTGTTTTTTAAAACATTTTCCCTGTTTTCACTTACAGTGTGATCATCAGGTATTTCAATTAGTATAATTGGCACCAAATGCATCATCAGAATCTGAGCTTTGGTTTTAAAATATTTACTTGCCCTTACTTTGTGAGGACACTTTTGAAACATGGCTAAGTATAACTTACTGTTTAGCTACAGAAGCTTTAAATACTGTATTGAAAGAATCTGAATTTCTTCATTTGAAAGAGGGTGTTAATTCTGAAAACAAGAGGGAACATTTCAAAGGTGAATGTTAAAATAAATAATAGACATTGTAAAATACTCAGCCAACTGCAGTTTTACTGGCAATATCCACCAATGGTAAGTGTTAAGGAAATTCCTATGGAGTGATGCTCTGAGCCTCTCGTCCATCTACTGTTACAATGCATTGGATGCAAATTAATTTTGTATACCTGTCTGGAAGTCTGTTCTCTCACTGTTCCTCGTCATGCTGATTTCCAGCTTCATTAGACGCCTAATGTTATTTTATATCCTCATTAAATTTCCATTGTGTCTACTAAAATTGTTCATGGCTTTCCATTCTTCAGGCCTTCCTGTTCATTAATTCTTTCCGTGTTTTTTTTTTAAGTTTGTAAGGAAATTAAAAAATACTGTCATCAGCTGTGTGAAGTTCTTATACTGTACAGTTTATCAACAGAAAGACTTCTCGCTTTATGTGCTCACATTGCTTATTCAGCCATCCTAACTTCTGTATTAAGTTAGCTGTTACTTCTTTTTCCTCATGTGCATATAGTGTTTCATTCATCGATACGGAATTTCATATGCCAATTTATTGTCCAATAACTCTGTATGAATAATTTTGTTCTGCCAAGTCTTAATAGTTGCCTTTTATATATTTATCCTGTTTAATTCTGTAAAAATCTATTTGTTTTGTAAATCTGTTTTTGCAGTCCCTGCTCCAGATCATTTGGGCATGTATGGTACTGCATGGGTCCATCTACAGACATCCAAGCCCTTAGTAACTTGTTGAGACCTTGCAGGGAGTTTTCATCCAGCGAATCGACTGCTTGTTCTGATGTTTTCTTTCCCATCTACCAATAAATCAATAAATTACTGTAATAATAAAAATAATTAATTAGTAAATTACAATTAGTGATAGTTAACTTCTGACAGTAATTGATGTCCAAGAGGCGAATATCCTCCCCTTCTATCATAAGATACTAGATAATGTTGTTCCCCAGGACCCAGTACTGGGGCCTGTTCTCTTTAATAGCTTTATCAATGATCTGGATGAGGGGATCAAGTGCACTCTCAGTAAGTTCGCAGATGACAAGCTGGGCGGGAGTGTTGATCTGCTTGAGAGTAGGAAGGCTCTACAGAGGGATCTGGACAGCTTGGATCGATGGGTGAAGGCCTATGATATGAGGTTCAACAAGGCCAAGTGCCGGGTCCTGCACTTGAGTCACAACAACCTGCGACAGGCTTGAGGAAGAGGGGCTGCAAAGCTGCCCAGCAGAAAAGAACCTGGGGGTGTTGGTCGACAGCCGGGTGAACGTGAGCCAGCAGTGTGCCCAGGTGGCCAAGAAGGACAACAGCATCCTGGCCTGTATCAGAAACAGTGTGGCCAGCAGGACTAGGGAAGAGATGGTCCTGCTGTACTTGGCAGTGGTGAGGCCCCACTTCGAGTACTGTGTTCAGTTTTGGGCCCCTCACTACAAGAATGACATTGAGGTGGTGGAACGTGTCCAGAGAAGGGCAAAGAAGCTGGTGAGGGGTCCAGAGAAGGGCAACGAAGCTGGTGAGGAGTCTGGAGCACAAGTCTTATGAGGAGCGGCTGAGGGAACTGGGGTTGTTTAGCTGGGAGAGAAGGAGGCTGAGGGGAGACCTTATCACTCTCTGCAACTACCTGAAAGGAGGTTGTAGCCAGGTGGGTGTTGGCCTCTTTTCCCAAGTTAGAAGTGATGAGAGGAAACGACCTCAAGTTGTGCCTGAGGGGGGGAGGTTTAGATTGGATATTAGGAAAAATTTCTTCACCAAAAGGGTTTTTGAAGCATTGGAATAGGCTGCCCAGGGAGGTGCTAGAGTCACTATCCTTGGAGGTATTTAAAAGACATGTAGATGAGGCACTTAGGGACATGGTTTAGTGGTGGGTTTGGCAGTGTTAGGCTTGTGGTTGTACTTGGTGGTCTTACAGGTCTTTTCCAACCTGGAAAAGTCTATAATTCTATGATGATCTGACTGATTTTGTTCGAAGTGGACACTTGTGCTAGTTAAGCATTTCACCACAGCATCTACTATTTTGATTACCATTTGGACCATAGTAAGACATGCTTTTGAGTCTCCTTTTTAGATTTCAAAGTCTTATCTTTATGAAAATGGCAAAGGCTAGACATTTTATGATAGGCATTTATTGGCATTTAGATTTTGCGGGGGGTTTTTTGAGAGTACTGGTGAAGTTTCTTTGGAACAATAGCTTGTATCTCCTTTAGCAGAAGGACATGGCATAAATAGGAATGTAGTTTGTGGCGCGTCAGTTGAAAAAGTTTCGGTACAAGGATTGAAAGGATGGAGAGTCTGGGAGAAGCCTATACTGTCTCAGCTGTGAAGAAAGAATAAATTTTGTTGTTCCATCATACTCAGTTCACTGGAAAGCTTTCTCTAGCAGATTTCTTGAAAGAAACAACTGTTTGAGGGAATTAAGACAGTTGGAATAAAAGAACATAATTTTTTCAAGTAAGTTGTGTTTCCTTTCAAAGGAAACAGTTAATGGAAAAAAACCAAAGTGCACAAAAATAAGGAATCCTTTCTGGTTTTTATACACTTATGATTGTACGACCATCAGTTAAAAAGGGTTATGTAGAAATCACCATCACGTGTACATGTAGTGTACAGATTTCATATGAGTGCTTGTGTGCATGTTAGAGGAATGTTGTGGTTTTTCTGATAATTGCTAGAGATTATATATTAAAAACATTATTCTTCCTTTGGGACAAACACACTGCAGAACATTTTATGACTATGGTTTTTCTAGAGTAAGGTTGGCAGTTGTGGATTTTTTGCTTGTTTCCTTGTAGTCTCTGTAATGTTGATTGAGGCTGTTAGTCATTATTACAACAGGCTCAATTTATTGGTATTGCATTTCTTTCTCTGCAATTCAAGTTTCTTCTGTGTTCTGTTCACATGTAGTGAAGCTAGATTACAAACTCTAAGAGGATTATCTTTTGTTGTGTGTTCATATGCCATTTTGTGCAACAAGCTACCAATGGAGAGTGTTACCTGGAGCTTCCTAAAGAATTTTCAAAAGCCATTTACATCAGAGCCAAAAACCTAGTGGTAGTTTAAACCATTTTTTACTTCTTTAGTTTCCTGGAATTGTAACAGAATACTAGGTTCTGACTGTTCACATTTCAAGAAAGATGTTTAAAAGACAAAAGACTAGAGATAAAATTAATGAATTATTAAATAACATACGCTGCACTGAAAACACAAGCTCAAATTATTTTTCTAATGAAAGAGTGAATTAAGGATAATTGTAATCAGCTATGAATATCAATACTAAGAACATAAATTTCATAATGTAAAACATTTTTGTCTAACAAAGGTGTATAGAAAGATCCAAAAGATGGAAAAGGAGGTGAAATAAAAATCAGGCAAGAAACAATAACTTATTTTTCAGAATGGGGGTGATTAATTACTGGAACAACTTCATTGCAATTGTGATAAAACACTGCAATTTTTTATTTTTTTTTTAAAGAGGGCTTACTAGATATTATTCTCAAGTTCTCTCATGACCATAAAGTTGAAGCAAGAAATAATTCAGAGAATTCATATAGAAGGTGGTTAGCAGAGACCATCACAGTTACAATAGTTGCTTTGTATCTTTGATGCTGGACTTACCCAACTTGCTAATCTTTTATAACTCTGATGATAAAGTGAAGGTTATGATTTTCCATTAACCTCATAGCCCCTTAGGCTAGATCACTAAATTGAGATTCTATGAAAATTCAAACGACTAAATAAATTTTAAAAATCCCCTTGTACCAGGAGAGCTGGCATTATGAGGTGATAAAGACTCTCCATCTCAGAAAATCCAGAAAGAGTACTCTTCTTGATTTTCTTTTTTGAACATCTATTTTCCATTAAATAGTTAAATGGATTCTGTTACTCTCCTGAATGACATTTCTGAAGGTATTTGCTTGTTGGCCATGTTAAGATTTTACGTTTACACAACTGTTAGTGGGAAACTAGGCCGTGTGGAGAACTAATTAATTAGCAGCTATGTTATTATTCATAAGTGACTGGATAATAGAAATAACCTATTCTGCTTTAAAAGGCTATAGGTAATTGGTAAAACAGATTTAAAAAGATGATGCTTTGTTTAGCTGAAAAGTGTAGACTGGTGATTTTTAGAGGCCAGCGTTTTAATATCATCTATAAGATAAATTTTAATAGTAATTTGTCAGTTAAGTAGTTAGTTATATTAGTTTAATGTGAAGGAATCATTTGTGTAGCGCTTGAAAAAAAACCAACAACCCCGACAAAAAAACTGAAGCTCCAATTACAAAAAAGTAATTTAAAATAATTTAGAGAAAAGTTAGCAGTGCCACTAAATTCAATCTCTTGAGTTTTGTAACAATTGCAGTATAACTGATGAGAGAGAAAGGTAACAGTGTAACAGGCATTCTGTTAGGCCTCATCTAGTCTCGGTGTGATTTAATCATCAGCATATTGCATATTTATCTTCTTTTACTGATACACTCTGTCATGCATTTTAAATCAAGTCCGAAAGATTTCCCAGGCGTAACATGATTATAGTGTAAAGAGAAATATTGTTTACTGAAAAAAATGCAGATTTAAAGGGACAAAAAGTACTTATAAATTTATGGTATTTTACTGCTTTAAAAAATTGAAACTGACATTTAGCTGCCATTTTATAACTTTTTTTTTTTTGCTTTTGAAGTAACTTTTCCTTTGACTTCATACATAGTTCTATTTCTAATGGAACCATAAAACTTGAAAACTCAAGGTATGAAATATGACATAATCATCGAATAAATTAGGTGAAATGAACCTTTGTGTTATCCAGCTTCCTGTTCATCTGCTGTGTCTGGTTCATTCTCCTGATCCATGCAAAGCCACCTTCAAAGCTAGGGCAGGTTGCTCAGGGCCTTTCCCAGCTAAGGTTTGAAATCCTGTAATGTCAGAGACTGCACAACTCTCCAGTGTGACCCATTCCAGTGCTTAATCACTCATTCTGGAAGGCTGTTTTCTTATATCCACTCATAATTTTGTTTGTTGCAACTTTTGAGTATTGCATCTCATCCTTTTGTTGTGCTATCAGCTGTCTGGCTTTGTCTTCTATAACGCTGTTTAGGTGGTAGAGGATGGTAGTGGAAATAGATCTTCCCTTCTCCAAGCTCCATCGGCTTTTAAATTGTGTGTTCTGGCCTTCTGATTGGGTTTTTTTTTTAGGGTCCATTTAACTTGAACTGCCTCCAGTCTGTTGATTCAGTTGTATTTAGAGCCCCAAACTGTACCCAGTTACCACATGTGTTGACTAGAGGGGTGTTGAACAGAGGCTGTGCTGACCCTAATACAACCCAATGTGTTGTTAAACCCTCATGGCTGCACCAGGACCTCTTCTGCACAGTTCATACCCCAGTACTCAGTCACCAGTATCAGTATAGGACTGAATTTGTCTTTGTTGGACTTCGTGAGAGAGTCCAAAAGGCTGTATAAATAAGCTGGGTTTTTTGTCGGAGGTGAGTGTCTGTGTCTGCCTCCAGTCACAATGATTTTAGGGTACGTAGGAACAAAGGGAAACAGTGCTTTCCTCTACCTAGCTCTGTGTCAGTATCTTGCTTTTTCATGCTCTTGTAGAAGTTTTCCCACCCCCAGTCCCTTAGTACCTTCCATCTGAGTTAAATTGAGAGGTTTTTTGAGTGTGCAAGCCCACCATCCTGTGCTGCGCTAGGGACAGCATTGCCAACAGGTCAAGGGGTGATCCTTGCCCTCAGCACCAGCGAGACCATAGCTGGAGTGCTGTATCCACTGTTGAGCTCCCTGTATGAGAAAGATACAGACACACTAGAATGGGGCTGGCACGGGGGCACTAGTATGTTAAAGGGATTGGAGCATCTTTCATATGAGGAGAGGGCAAGAGAGCTGGGATTGCTCACCCTGGAGAAGAGGAGGCTTACATTTTGTCAGTGTTTATAAATACCTGATGGGAGTCTGTAAAGAAGGCAGAGATGAACTATTCTCAGCTGTATTCAGTGGCAGGACGAGAGTCAATGGGTTCAAATTGAAACACAGAAGATGCTATTTAAACATAAGAAAAAAATCCCACCTTATTACTGTGAAGGTGATTTTATACTGGAACAGGTTGCCCAGAGAGGTTGTAGAGTCTCTGTCCTTGGACATACTCAAAACCTGATGGGACAACCTTCTCTAGCTTATCCTGCTTTGAGCAGGAAGGTGGAACTGGACAATCTCCCGAGGCCCCTTCCAACCTCAGGTATTCTATGATTGCTGCTCGTTTTCCTTAGCTGTTAATTTTCTTTTCCTCTGAATGGCTTTTCCAAAGTCAACTATATTCTCCTGTTGTGCAAACTGGCATTACTATTTCAAGAAGAACCATGCTGTCAGAAAACGATCTATTTATGAAGGTGTCAAGCCAGAGGTTTGTCAAGAGAGTGCCCCTAAATGGACTCTTTTGACAAGTTATCCTCTGAAGTCGCTTAGTTATTCTGGGTTTGTGCCTTTCAATTTAGATGATGACTTTGTCAGCAGAAAGTAAACTTTTTTAGACTACAGTTCCCCGTGTTCTTTGTTTCTCTGTGTCTTTCATGTTCATAGAAGTGTAGGTTTTGTATGATTGAAGATCCTCTTAATCTGCTTCAATCTTGTCCTAATATGAGGATTTCAAGAACTTCAGTAACTTTTCTTTTCCTGCCTGGTGATTAAGGAGTCTCCCAGGACAATTTGCTCCTTGAATCTGCACAGGCTGGGAGATATTTTCATGGATATCTTTGAGTATGTGTGTCTGATTCTGTTGGACACAGCATGAACTTAATATGTTGCGTTCTTTGCTTACGTGCTCTGTCTCTGGTAGCTTCGCCAGTTACAATGCGGTCATGGTTAGATCATCTTTTTGAAGGCCCAGAGTCCTTTCCTTCTAGAGTAGGTCAGATTTCAGTATTAAGGGTAAATCTCCTCGTTATGCATCTGATTCCGGTCTTTGAGAGAGTTTGGACAGTTTGCTGTAAGAGTGCAAATGGAAGAAATAAGATGCTTGAGGGGAGAAAAAATACACAGATGAGATATATTCCTGTCAGAACTGCAAAATGGATGGTCCTTATGACCCCATTGTTTTCATTTCTCATCCCTGGTCTGATAAACTGCTGTTTACTGGCTTGTGTCAGAGAGCGGCTTCTCATTTTCAGTGCATACTTCCAAACAGTACTAAATGTGTAGATATTGCTGCATATTTCATTTCATTAGCCATTCCAGCTTTCAGTTTTTCTTGGCTCCAATATTGTTGAATGTTGTAAAGCATGCAGCTGACAGGGAAGGTTTTATTTATAAACATTGAGATTGGTTTGACCTGAAAACTGATTGGAGACTTTGAAAGTACATAAAATCTGAATTCTGCTGTTCAGAGGGGAAAGAATACTGGCAAATATTCCAGCTGTACTTATTCCCGTAGGAATGATATCTTTCTACCATTGCTGCCATTTCTCATTGATTAGTACTTGGCCATAGTAGTCACCAGTGGTGGTTCAAGAGAGTGTGTTTTACAGCACTCTGCCTGTCGAACTTTATCCCAATGTTTCAGAGAATACTTTGAATCATTTCTCAAGAGGCTGACTTTTTTCATCCAAAACAAAGAGTAAGGATCAAACTATTTGTTCATGTTCTGATCTGTTTCCAGGACCATGTGCATCCTGTGCTAGTCCTCTCTTAAGAGACTCAGGGATTTTATTTTGAATATCCAGTATCTTCATCAGCCTGGAGAGCTTCTGGAGATTTCTCTTGCCCATGTCTGTATAGTGCTGACCCCCTCCGTAGCTATTGCTTTGGCTTAGGAGAGCTGCAGAAATACAGTGATGGCTAATGAGAAAACTTGCTTTCTAAACAGTTTGTGCCTTAGGACGTATTCAGAAGCCTCCTTGTAGGGGGTATCAAGGTTCCAACAAGGCCAGGGAATCATTCCACCTGGGTTTTAAGAAACGATGTAAAGTCTTGGCAAAGGAGCCATGCTGATTTACACTATATGTTAAATATTCTTTACCTTTTTATTTGGAGATGGTATCGTTCATTGGGAAGATAGTTTTGCTTCTCTGTCTTTTATAGGAAGTGCTGGAATGTGGAGATCTCTGAATAATACTGTCCCAACTGGACATCTCACAGCATAGCGAAAGTGAAGGTACCTAACAGGATTCAAGCACACTCTGTAAAGACGCAAATCACCACTGTGTCACTTCTGAGGATTGTTCTTTTTCCTGAGACTTTATAGAGCTGTGTCTTGAAGATGTGTTAACTTTTGTTGAATGTTTTATTGTACCCGAGACCTTTGGGTGGGTAGTTGCTTTTTGCAAAGCAGTCGTCCTCTTAGATACAGGCCTACTTCTCCAGATGACCTGCGTGAATGAATGGTGCTTGGCATCAGTCCCCTGCAGTTTGGTGCGTGCACAGTCACTCAAAGGAGAAAAAAGAGTTGCTGACAGTAATGGAGTTTCTTTAAAGCACACAAATAATGTGGCTGGAGTTCTTTACCATTTTTATTTTAATAAGAATCAAGCAATAAAAGGAAGTCGCTTAGTTTTGAGAGGAAGAGACAGTGGAGTATGCTCTGTCCTTTCATACCACATGTATGTTAAGTCTGCTGGGGCCAGGATAGGGAGGCTCCTGTTGGAGGCTGAGTGGCTCTGTGCTGGTTATAGTGGTTAGATTCACATTCATAATGTGAAAACACTTTTAGGAAATACATCTCAAAAACCTTCAGTTACAAGAAGGTTTATTCTTTCTTTATCCATGTTTATTGATTTAGTTAAGTCCTGTCAATGAAGAGGTTGGCAGTCTTTGAGTCATTCAAAAGTCTCAGTCACAAATTGCAGTTTTGAGGACTCCTTAATGATGATCTTTCAGCAGACTGTCAAAAAGCTTTTCAGTAGACTATATTCAAATATGTCTTGATATGTTCAATATGTAGGACAAAATTAAATACTCATTTAAATAATAATTCATTCTTTTTTGGTTTGTTTTCTGAGTATCTTGAAAGAACAGCTAAAACAAGAACAAAATTATCAAATTGATATTTTATGATCAGTCATTTATATATGTGGTGTATATGAACTGAGGTCAATCAAAAGTTGGGTGTTTTGTTGTTTGTTTTTTTTAAATAATAATATTTTGAGCTTGGTGAGAGCTGAGGCTCTTCCTGTAAACACCAAGAAAGAAAAAGCATTTTGCAGAAAGCTCAGAGAGAGAAGAGATGAAGAGAGAACTGAATTGTGGTGAAATGGGAGCTGGATAATGCAAAAATGATACACTTCTAATGGAAGGACTGTGTTCTCTAATATTTAAAGCTGTCTGAAATAAGCAATACATGCAAGCTTTTGCTTGCTGTTATCATTTCTTGAGGAAACAGTGGATTTTTTTGTTACTGAATTTCTTTGCCTAATTTTTGTGGATTCTGATTGGCTTTGGGAGCTGATGTTTATAAAGTTTAGGTCATACGATACAGGGTGTGCACCACTCTTAATATTGAAATGTGAGGTCTTCTGCCAGTCTTTCTTCCTCCACAGATAACTGATCTATACATGTGAACACAGTCATTTTCTTTTATGGCATCTGTTTAAGAGAATTTGTTACAGGCTCTCTCATACCTCACATATTGCTGGTATTGGCAGTCTGTCTACTTAATTATACTTTGTTATAGCACGTGGCTTAAACTTACACTTTTCTTTTACAGTTTGGAAGAACAGAAGTAATTGATAATACTTTAAATCCAGATTTTGTAAGAAAATTTATAATGGACTACTTCTTTGAAGAAAGAGAGAATCTGCGATTTGATTTGTAAGTTTACAATCTTTGACTCTAATATTGCAGTTTCTGTAAACATACTAAGTTTTTTCCAGCATAAAATTAACTTGAAATGATATAGTATTTATTGAAATGGAATACATTAATAAACATGATTGATTTAGCATTGCTGCTTCAGAAATAAACGCGTAATGTAATGACTGACTTTTAAGAAATTAGCAGGTGTTAACTAGTCCAAGTACAATCATACTCACAATCATTACTTTTCAAAAATAGTTAGAAAGCTAAGGATGCCAGAACGTTAACATATTCTTGCAGCATAGCCAATAAAACAGGTATGGACATACTGTCGAGGAATAAAATGTTGTACAAGTAGTACAGAACCAAAATTTTCTTTACTAAAATAAATATCAGTATGCATCTAAGTATTCTAATTTTTAAGATTTTAAAGTGAAGGCAGTTTTTCTAGAAGTAGGTGACTTTTGACATTATTCCAGATGTACTCATTTCATTCCACTGGTGGAATTGGTTTGATTTGCAATTCATTCTTTGGAAAATAGAATTGAGAGTCCAGGCACCAGGTCAACTTGCATGTCTTCTGTTACGTTTCACCCCATTCTTATTATTTCAGTCTTGTTAGTTTAATTCAAAGTTAACAGTCCTCTTTCTTATTAGCTGTTCTTCCTAACCTTGCCCTATAGAGAGCAGTTGAATAACCTGCTTAGATAATTAAAGGAAATCCATTCACTCAGTTTTGCAGTATAGTATGTATAGTGGCCACAACTTTACATGTCCTTTTTAGTTGAACCCTGTTCTTATTTCTTTTAGTTTCCTTTGCAAGATGTACTTTAAGTTGAGTTTTGTGATTCTTATTTTGTGTTCTTAAGATTTCTGCCTTCATGTCTATTTCTTTTAGTTTATGAAAAGAATCATCTTTTAAGTTACTTACCAGATAAATATATCAAGAAAGATATAATCCTAAAGATTTAGGTCTCCTGATACGCTTTATGGAATTGTGACAAATCCTACTCAGGTGTTGATTATAGTAGTGATAAGTTGTAGTATTATCGCTTCCCAATTTAAAGTTACGTTGCAATTTGCCTTGATACAGAAATTGCATTTATTGCATTTCCATCTTGTAGACAGCAAAACAGATGAGGAAAGACTTCGTAATTTGCCTAAAATCTCCCAGCAAGTTCATGGTAAAGCCATTTTTAAATCTTCTAGGCTTTAGTCTCAATGTGCCATTTACTTGTCCAAGTAGTTGCTTCTAAGTGACTCTGACAGTCTCTTGATCTTCCCTCCTGCCTTGAGTTTCTGGAATGCAAATCAATCTCTACGTTAAGCAGGGAATAAAGTAAATGTGACAGTGATCGCATTAGTGATGATTTTTCCCATAGCAGGGGAAGAAAAAGTATGATGCCTGATATATGTGTGTTAGCAACATTACATGTAGTTTTGCTGATTTTGTTATAAGTTGCCAGGATAGTGTACTGAAATGCTCTTGAGTGGCAGCATTTCCTGTGTTGTGGAAACAAAAAAACCCCCATGTCTAATTTTTCTTTAGCTGTAATTGTTTTTTTAGAGCATGTCAGAATGCTTTCTAAGTTAATGAGAAATTTTGGAGGGATGATTGAGGAAAAAAGTTCCACTGTGTTCAATACACAGATAGCAGCTAGCTGTTTCCATCTAGACATCAACTATTTCAAGGACTGAAAGGAAATACTCAATGCCAAGATAGATTACAGGTTGCTTCTAGAAGGCTAGGTACAAATTCTTTCCTCTTCACCGTGGAAGCCTGGTGCAGACTTTATTTTTTTGTTTTAGAAGTTGGGTTTAATGCCATTAAATCTGCTGAGTGTAACTGTTGCCTGCTATTTAAAATAACATTAAGTAAGAGGTAATCACTTTGTGAAATAAAGGATTCTCCTCTGAGAGTAGGTAAAGCATTGGTGAAATAAAGGCACAGTTGAGGCTGTGCAGGAATCTTGATTTGGTTGCTTCTTGCTCCTCATAGGATGCCTGTATGTTATGGCGGGGAGGCAGTGCAATAGAAGCGAAGAGGTGAAGAAGTGAACCAAGAAAGAGAAAGCTAGGCTCAGTCTAGGCAAAGAAAGGAAAGTCTGTAAAGAACTTCTGGATAAGTGGTATCTGAAAAGCACGTGGACCTGGAAGGGAAAAGTATCTGCTGTTTGATTCTTTGTGTACTTAAAAAATGGACTCCTGTTTGTTTATTTATGAAAAGCTGTAAATATCAAACACACTCTGTACTTATCAGAAAGGCCTGACTGCTTTCTACTGCCGTTCTGCATCACCTGGACAAAAGCGTATTCTGAACTCAAAGCTGAATAACTGTTTTTAATGTTTGCCTGCAAGTGAATTTACTTTAGAGCACTATAGCAATGATAGATAAGAAATGAAATATTGTAGAACTCAGAGTTCAAAATGTGAATCTCATATAGCTACTTATGGATTAAAACTCCATTGTAGATTGGGAAAGAAGAATCTTTAGAAAGCTTCCTTTTTTAAGTTCCTCAGTGAAATGGTGTACTACTGTTGGCCAGTAGTGTTATTTTTTCAGAGAAAGAAACTCCTTATATGATTCATATTTTTTTCAACAAAAAGGAAGTGGTGAGTATATCTCTGATTTTTGGTGTTCTGATAAATGAGCATTATCCCCCTCCTAAACTGTATAGCCACCAGTGTCTCAGGACCCTTCCTGTTCATATTTGATGATTTGTTACTGATTTTACCAGTGAAGTAGTTCTTTGTTTTAGTTGCACAGCTAGCCCTCAGGTCAAATTACCAGTAGTTTATTTCTGTTAAATTTCACTAGACAGTATGGTAGGATCTGATAAAATTATTACTGTGGATTATCTGATAAAGATGGAAGACTATGAAAGTAGAGAGGTGAGTAATCCCCCAAGAATTTCACAGAGTAATTTTTTTGAAATCTGACTTGATAACGGAAGGGAAACAATGGCATTTCTGGCTGGAGGAGGAACAAGATTATGATAAACTGAAAAGAACAAGTCAAACTCTTGCTAAAAGCTATTTAGTTTATTGTCAGTTATTTCTATTTAATTAATCAAATGACAGAAAGATTACCTAAGAAAATAATTCACAAGTTTGTTTTCTAAGATTAGTTTTGAATTTTTGTTCTGGTTTTTGGCAGCTTTCATTGTTTGAACAGGAATATCAGAATAATTTCTCTTAGTAGCCTGTACTTTGTTGAAAACTAATTATTCAAATAGCTAGTGAACCATAATCTTATAACCTGTGATGATTCAATTTGCCTTTCTTACTGATGGAACTTCACATATCTGTTTGTGTAAATTTCATACATTGAAATAGGTGAAAGAATTGTTTGATTTATTATTTTCTTTCTTTACACTGTCCTCAGATCTGTCATGTTGCAACTCTGATAAAACTTTCCTTTTTTTTTTTATTAAAGCTATGATGTTGACTCTAAGAGTCCGAACCTATCAAAACATGTAAGTTTTTCCTTGCTATTATACTTTCTTGTGCTGAAATGCTTACACTTTCCTAGATATGTTTACTTTCTTTTGACTGTAAGTAATACCAGATGCATAGAGACAAATCCAGTGATTGCGCTGTGGTTAATAACATATATACTGCTTGTGTGCGGACGGACCCAGACGCAGACCAATATGATCAATGCTGAAGCCACTTTATTAAAATACTTAAGCCATTATATACTTTTTACTATAACGTGGGCTAGCTCTGCGGCTTGTGCTCATTGGTTTCTAGACTTATACACACAAACTATTATTGATTAAATGCAGCTGTAACTTATTATCTACACTTTGTTACTATTTCTGCCAAGTCAGTCTTTTAATTAATACACATTCCACATCTGTTGGGGAGTAGCAGTAGTTTCAGTGTCAGCGCATGATTTCCTCCTTCATGTTGACCTTCAGTACGTGTCTGTTGTTTTCCAAGAAGTTTCCCACACTTGTGAATGTAATTTTAATGGGACATTCCCCTTGTGAAGGGCATATTTAAGCACATTTATATACCTTGTCAGATATGTGATATGCTGCATTTTGTTGGTACTTCTCTAGGTCCTAAAAATTGTAAACATGTTTTGCTTATGTCCCAATTAATATTAGTAGAAACCTTTTATGCTCATGTCATCTTGAAATGGAAAGGATGAAATAGTAACTTAAAAATTTAGTGATGCAAGAGTAGAATTCAGAGGGTTCTGAGTGTTTGGGTTTGTTTTTTTTTTTTAAAAAAATTAAATACAGGAAGGCTTTGGTAAGAGAACCTTTAAGAACCTGGAGCAAAGGAAAAGAGAATAATGGAAGGAATGGTGTGTGTGCTTCACAGTGAAAAGATAAGACTTTTAGCCATCGATCTCCAGTTAGATCCTCCCTGCAAAGATTTAAAGGCCCTGGCAAACTGTTTTCCATCTCTCTCATCATGGAAAGATGGTCTGAATAGCTGCAATGCTAGCTAGGAGGATGCAGAAAATAAAAGTCTTCCCTGTAGTGTCTTCAACAAGGGTAAAGGCTCATCCTGGACTTCTGCCCAAGATTGTTTGCACTTCTGTAGTAACTAGTTTGTCTGAATTCTTTTCTTTCTTCCCAAAACACACTTTTTTTGTACCAAACCCTTATAATTAAGTTTTAAGAAAAAAGATAAGACACACTATGGAAGTGCAAAGATATACACAACTATATAGCATAGATTACATTCTTTGATTACTGGAACAAGAGTTGAAGGTTTTAGTATCCTGCTGGGCCCATGGAAAAAAAAGGACAAAACAATGAGAAAACAAACCAATGTTCCTCTGAAGACTATTCAAGTAGATCTTGAATTACATATGTGCCTGTCACATTCTAATTGGTACAGGCTAAGCATACTTGAACGCATTAGGTCCTGTTTTTTAAATAGCGCCCGTTTCCTGGAATCTTCAGTTGTGGAGGGAAGCTTTATTCTTTAGACATTAACATTAATATCAGACATACCTGTTTCCCTCCATTGTCTTTTAAAGGAAATCTGTACAAGTTGGTGTAGACTTGGTATCTTTGCTGAAGACATTCAAACGCTGCACATGAAGAACAAGACAGCTCTGAGAACCCTGTGAAAGATGGTAGCTAGAAATGTGTTTCTTAGCCACAGCAGTTCATTTCTGTCATTTCCCAAGTGCTCAAGGGTGGTCTGGATTGTTCCTTTTGCTGCCAGGTTCCTGCGTCTCTTTCCCATAACTCTTAAGAATTTGGGCAGTGAGTAGATAGAAAGTGAGCAGAGCTTTGCTCATATCTATACACAGGGAGCTTGGTGTTTCTGAAAAGTGTTAGGCCAGTAGTATTTGCATAGGTAGACTGCTCATGGGCTGCAATCACCTCGTGTGGAATAAGATCTTCCCTGGTCCTAAAAAAAGCTGTTGACCCATCCCTTGGAAATACTAGGCAGTGTCATTTAGTAGTTGAACAGTTTGGGGGATGAAAAAAGAGTCAACCTGAAGAACTTCAATTTCAGTGACTCAGTTTTGGCAAAATGAGAAGCAAATGAAGCAAGTTTTATAATGGATGTATGAAGTAACCAGAGTAGACAGCGCTGTCACTGCAGCTGTCTGTAATAATGTTTATAAAACTGGCTACCTGAAATTAGACTTGTGTTCGTGGTAACTTCCTGATTTAAGAAAAAACAACAGAGTAATGAACAGTTGTCATTAATAACCGACTGTGGAACTAATAGGAATTAATAAGAGAAACTCCACCAAAAAAAAAGAAGAAAATTGTGGAATACATTAAGTGTAGAAAACGGTGTTATTTTAGAGTATGTTGTGCCTGATGTTTTTAAAAATGAATGAGGAGCTGCATATTTTCAGGTGGATTTTAGCCATTTTAAAAGACTTAAACTTTATTGAAACAGTGTCACAATGTCAGATCAGTTAAAGGACATAGTTCAAACATGTATTTTTTGCAGGGTTATTTTCCTCTTCAATAGCATTAGTTCTCAGATCCAATTCACTGTATGGACCCATAACTGCCACAGCTCAGAGGTGGAAATGAGTAGCCTGGACTGAGAGAAGAGTCAGAACGACTTGTACAGATATTCGCTACTATACACAGTATCATAAAGTTACGGATTGATGTATAGGAATTATAGTGTCTCAATTCCTATTACTGTTTGTGAACAAATCTCACGATCTTCTGTTACCACTAACTGCCAGTGATGCTGGGAAGAGCAGAGCTAGCACGCCCTTTTCACTTGCAATATAAGGAGTTGAACTGCAGCATAAATTTTTTTTCAATATACATACAACAATTTCTATTCATATTTTTATACTATATGTTACAGGGAGATATAATATGAAAATTTGCTGATTTTTAGTGATATACTTAAATTATTAAGCACAAAAATAGAGTCTGTCATTAAAGCAATGCTCGTGTGTAATTGTCAATTCAGGATGCTCTTACAGATCCTGCACAGGCTTGCATTGCTGCCAACATAACTGACTTCCAAGAAATTAATGGAATCAGTGTAGAATCTCTTCATAAAAAGAGAAATTCATCAAAGTTAAAGAAGGTAAAGAAACAGTCATGTTCCTAATGCTTTTAAATTTTTCCATCTCTGTTTCATTTTTGTTGGTGAAAAAGACATTATAAAAACAGTAGGTGGAGCGCATTAGAATTAATTCTGCAAATGTGACCCAGTGCTATGCAGAATATGTACTAGTGAGTCTGGTTTATGGTTCATTATTGCATAATTATTATTAAGATGCAATGCTCATCAGAATGTGTTCTACAGTAGTGAATGGCCCAGATAAATGGGAAACCAAATTTGAAATATGAATTCTGAGATTTTATTTTACTGCTTTTCAGGATTTTTTGGGACAAATGTTTTGTACACTGGGAGAAATAGTTGGATCACAGGGGAGCAGACTTGAAAAATCAATTGTGTAAGTATGTCATTCTTGAATGTTTGATGAATACATACTGCTTCATGAGGTGAGAGTTGTGGGGTTTTTTGCTGTGAGGTATCTTCATACACAGAATTGACAGACATGGCTTCTAAGAATAAATTGTTAGCTACAATAGAAGTCTTTATAGACTATGATAATTTAAGCTTCAATTTGGGCAATTAGCAAAGGAATTGACTCATCCAAAATTTTTGTCGACTTCACATCTTGCATTAGAAATAGTTTTGAATATACCAATCTTAAAAATGTTTTTCTTTCTAATTCGCAAATCAAGACATCATAAATTTTTATTGCCTTTTGTTCAAGCATCAAGGAAGAAAACCCTCGCTGTTTGAAAACCAAACATTCCTACTTGTATTTCTATTGTTCTCGATAATAGAATTCTCAAACAATGAGGCAGTCTGGACTATCAAATATTTTCTAGTTATCCTACTAAATTTGTCAAAAACTTTCTTATGATCAATGGCTTTTTCTCCCACTAAGAGGATTTTGATGTTTGCAAACCATTGTTCATAGGAATGTACAGATATTTAAAATAGGAATTATTTGAACAATCCTCATTTGCTATTCCTGAATAATGTTTGAGTAAATGAAAATATTTCGCAGTTTTTTATTTAAATGTATGCTACAAATTCACATATGACACTAAAAGTAAACATTTTAAAGGTGCAGCTGGACATTTCATGTGATGGTAATGTCTTTTGATTTGGAATTTTTGTGAGGTTTTTGGTTTTTTCCTTTTAATACTAATTGCACTGCAATGAATGATCATGAATTTGGTTACTGTGTGTGATGGAGCGTTGTTCTTGTCCCATTTTACTGGGTTCGTTAATCTTAATATAACCAGGGTTACTTCATTTACTTTTCTTCATCACTGATTTCCTTATAAGGGCAGGTGAAGTTTTCAGGCTTAGCAAGCCTTATTATTCCGGGCCAAACTTGAAAACACCACATATGGCACATATTCTGACTTTGTATTGAAATCACAAGAGCCAGGATCTGGATGAACTACAACAATTTGCAAAATTCGGAATGTACTTAGATATTTTTTTAGTATAATTGCAAATACAAAAAAACTCCCTTATCGAGTTGTCTTAATGAGGCATTAATAATTTGATGGAAAATTCTTAAGAAATATGTTCCTAGCAGTACATTTTCTTTCTACTATATATTTGATGTAATTAACCGTTTCTGTTACACAGGTGACCCTTATAAACCACTAAAGATAGATATAAATGGTTTATACTCTACTTATCTTTTCATGTACGTACCTTGTATCCTGTACTTGTCAACTTCAAACTTAAACATTAGTTTAAGTAGTAGCTTTGAAGTCCTGTGAAAAATCTCAGAAGTCGGTGTTTTGTTGTCAGTGTCCAAAAATATACCAATGGTAGTCTTTTTCCCTAGGTTTTATTAGAGACTTTTTTCATGTTTATGTAATGAACTTAACGTTATTGATAAAATAATTTTTTAAAAGCATTTCTCTAGTTTGTATCAAACAGTGCGGTGTTGTTCTGTGGAGGTGGCTCTAAACTTTTCATCTTGGTGAAAACAGTGGCCAGCTTCAAGGACACTCACACGTGATAGCTATAATTTTCTCTTTCAAGAGCTTTGAAGTCTTGAGCTGTCATGCTAAAAACTCTTCTCAATGCTTGAAACCAATTAAATTCTTAAATTTTTACAATTCCGGCACAAGTGTAAGCTTGGAAAAGCATCTGAAGTTTCCTATTTCCATGCCAAAAATAATTTCAGGTTGTCTCTAGAACTCTTTCTTGATGAAATAACAGTTCAGAACAGACCATTTAAATTGATAAACTGTAAGAGAATTTACATAATTTTCCTTTAATTTAATTTAAGTGTCCTTATGAAATAATGAAAACTTTAAAATAAAGTGAAAGAAATACTTCCATTACAAAAACTGTGGTAAACTTCCTTTAATTATATTTTAAATTAGAAAATATTTTAATGAGATTAAATCTACTTGAATTTCTGAAACTTATGCATACCTGAAACAAATCCTGTTGAATCATAGATGTCAGGGCTTGGCTAGCACTGCTTTGTGGGGAGGTATTCCTGTAATTATGCCCTTCCAGTGCATTAGCCTTGACTAAATTCTGTCTGTAAATGTCTTACTTCCAATCATTTGGGTTTTGTACAAAAGCAAATTTCAGCTTTTTTTTACAGTTCATTTTTAAAAATTGAGTAACATGAAAAACCTTGAAAAGTCTTTGCAAAACATTTTCACTTAGTGTTTTATCAAAATAAGCCTTTGATTTAGTTTCCCTAATTTACAGCCAATTGCAGATTATTCAAATTGATTTGTAACAAATGTAAGCTGTTAGTTCTCTTGCTGTATTCCATGAGTGCTGTGATCATTACTGCTGCAACGTCCTTTAACAATATGATTTCATATTGTCTTTAATATTCAGAATTGAGGTCTGTAATAAATGCATTTTTGCTGAATTTTGAGGTGTTCCAGATATAGTTCAGTCACCTGATCACCATATTTACAGACTCAGACTTTATGACAAGTCCCTAGTAATCCTCCCTGTGCCCCCTGCAACCGCTCCTGCCCTCCTTACCCTCCCTCCCCAAAGACTACAGCAGTACTTTTTGCACTATTTATTTTTAAATCAAGGGCTTAATTGTCCTATACATAGAAAGTTCTATTAATATCACTACATGTTCCTTATTATTTCCCTTCTCTGGATTGGTGTGACTGTGCACACTGGGAACTACTTCATTTTAAGAGTAAATAAAGTCTTAAACTCTTCAGGTGAGGAAGGTTTCAGTATTTGCAGCATAATTTAGGAAATCTCTTACAAACACACTATTTAAACTTAAAAACACACCTGTGCACACAGTAACGTAATGCATGACAGAAGTAATATTACTTCACTGTATCACTTCCTTAAATAACTTGAAAAACTATGCAGAAAAAGGTAACTTAAAACTGTGTCACTTTCTGTTGTCATCAAGGTTTGCAGATGAACCTTAATGTTCAGGTTTTATTTTGTCATTGGTGCTTTTGACAGTGCTGTAGCTCGACAACTGTGTTTGGTTGATTGCTCACTGTGGACTCTCTGAAGTCTGGATACCTTGGTGTCTAGGAAGCGTTTGCTGTCTTATTTTATCCGTTAAACCATTGCATCGCATTTCAGGATTGTTTGCTTATAGACATGTGTTTAATGTCTCTTAATATTCAAATAACAACTATTCCATTAACAATATTGCATGTCTTCCATTCCTAAGGATATTTACTGCTTTGAATTTACTGGTCTCTTTACAAAGTCAAGTCCACATTCACGTAAATACAATGTTCTTTATTATTTGTCACTTGAGATAAGAGAGGTTTTTCTCTTCACAGTATTTCTGAAATTCATTAGCATTTTGCCTTTTCAGTTCTCTGCCAAGGGATGTACAAAGAAGAGGATGCCCAGTGCTGTTTTAGTCCCAATCAGCTACCCTACTGAAGTAGCACTTTTTGTACTTAAGCAGCTTGAGAAGCTTGAATTCCATTCTCTGATTGGCATTCAAGTAAGCTCTGACATTCTTTCGAAATTAAAATTAGAAAGACTCAAAACTTAAACTTCAGATCTATCTACTTTGGACATTTGCGAAAGCAGGATTCAGGACTCCATAGCTGCCATGAGCTGGCCAACTCCATGTCAGATTGTGTATCACCAAGGGAAGTTGACTTATAAAGTCTACCATGAAAGGATACTATTGTCCGTCATCAAAATGAAGATAAGACATCTCAAGCCTAGAGGGTCCCCATTACAGTGGTCTATCAGGCAGGCTGAAACATATCTTGCTACTAACCTTCAGGTGTTCAAGACCAGGCTGGATGTGGCCTTGGGCAACCTGGTCTAGTGGGAGGTGTCCCTGCCTATGGCAGGGAGGTTGGAACTCAGTGATCTTCAAGGTCCTTTCCAACCTAAACCATTCTATGATTCATGGTGAGTGCAAAAGTGAAGATATACACAAACATTTTTCTTCTTTGCCTTCATGACAGGCAATGACTTGTAGTTTGATTGGTCTTAAAAGGACTGGTGGATTACGCCTCTGAGGCATGAGCCTAAAAGTATTTGGTCTTGGCAGGTATGAGGATATCTCCTGACCCTGCCTGTGTTTCTGACATCTCCAAGGGCTTTGAATTTGATGCAGTCTGTCGCAGAAGGCTCTTGCTCCCAGGATGGTAGTGCAGTAGCCTGTTATCCCTGTGACTATAAGCGTTTTTGTTCAAGAACATACTTCAGCGTTGCACTTTATTTTAGACTGGCCAGGTACAGAGGTGAACATTTTCTCTGGATAATTTATCTTGAAAAATAAATCCAGTCATACAAAGCAGGTGAAATGGAGAATCTGACATTTTAACAGTAACGTTTACTCTCTTTACCTGGTAGGTTACTAGATTCATTAAATGCCCTCTCAAGAGAAGCTCGGTGTGTAAGATTTGCTCAGACTGGCATTGTATGCCCTAGTGGTGTTAGGATGAAACTGTGAGGTGCAGATGTACCTACTTCCAGAAATGACACAGCTTTATTTTTCTCTCAAGAAAGCATCACCTTCCCAGACATTATTCAGAATTAGGTATTTGCATGTTCTGTCTTCCTAGAGAGAAGTTTGTAACTCTGAGCAATGCTTCTTTCAGGATCTACTAAGTGCATTCCTGTAGGGATTCCCTTTAATGAGGAGGCAGAGCTGTTACAAAGCTTAATGAGCATTCTATGCTAGTTATGCACATCTGAGTGCCATTGCCTGCTAATGAGGCTGTACTGGAGCCAGCTGGCCTATTTTGGGAAGTTCTTTCTCCTGTCATCTTGCTGTGAACATAATTGATAGAAAAACATCTGAAGCCTGGAACTGGGACTTCCTATATATTTGTCCTATCCTCTTATCTGTGGTTGTGACTGCCAGAGGGCTAGGTTCTGTAAATTCAGGGCTAAGACTAAATTTTTCAGTGACCTGAAAAATGTTCCATCCTCTGCCTCATTGCAGTTTCAGCTTGCAAATTTGGAGGCTCTGTTTAACCTCTCAGGTTTGAATTCCCACACAAATTGTCATCTTTCTCCAACTTTTTTCACAAACTGTGGAAAGGTCTACCTTTCAGTCCTTGTTAAAGCCCAAGTGGTCTACAGAGTGTCCTTTCAAACTTCTCTGGGTGCTGCAGATGTGGTGGCTCAATCATGGAATCATTTGTTTGAAGGAGACACTAATTACTCCTTGAGACCATATCTTGTCTAAAGACATCCAGGTATTGTTGAGGACTTTTCATTTGATGATGGTTTTCTGTTTGGTTCCTCTAACAGTCAAATTATTTGCTCCCTCAAATACTGTCCAAAAAGGAGTGATCACTGTAGAATACCTGCAGAGTTTGGGCTCTCAAGCCAGTAGGGCCCACTGAAACATGGATCTTCCTCACATTTTACCTTCCTTTATTCAGTTTGCACCCTATTCACACTTAGACTGGCACATTTTCTATATCCGAGTGTCAGATAACTAGCACTGAGTGGTGGAGTTGACAGTGGTTATGCAGTACAGAGTGCTTCATTATTACCCCACAGACCCTGATCCGTAACTGTCTCCAGAGAAGCTTACCCTGAGAAATACATAAATTCTGTATTGTCACTTCAGTGCTATAGAACGAATTCCAGGGCAGCTCAATACCAGCTATTCCTTAAAGCTAAACAAGATGGGCAGTGGCACTGCATTCTGGATTTAAACAGGTGGAACCCTTACATGCTCATCTTCAAGGTAACATTTGTCAGTACTTCCTGGCAATTGGAAGGACTGATCTGTAATGCTAAAACTCCAAGTAATGGTTTCATACAGTGATAAGACCAGCTTGAAATTATTTTGTTATTTTCTCACAAGGCTTTATTGCCAGTTCAAGGTCTTTCCATTTGGCTGATCTGTGACCACTGAAGTTTTTGTCAGGGTGCTGGCTTTACATTTAAGGATTTTTTTCTTAATGAATGGTTTGTAAGGGAATTTATAAGAGAACAAGCTCTTTAGTGTCTGCAAATTGTCTGGTACTTTTTTCATGCCTGTAGTCTCAAGACAAGCATACAAAGTTTGTACTTAATAACATCACGAACTGTAGAGGTCATTGGGTAGAGTTTTAGTTCCTGAATAATAAAAACTTTTTGTTCTGTAGAGTAATTCTGTTCTAATCTCAATTAAGCATTTCACCTCTTCACCAGCTGTCATGGTAATACTATCCTTTTATAGGGCAAGTGTCCTCAAGAACCTTGGTGATACATCAAACCAAAGCTTACCCCAAGTGCTTTCAGATATGACTATACTGCATGTACTTTTCATGTCTACTCAACAATAAAGAATTCCTTTTTTTTTTTTCTTCTTTTTTCTGACATAGCCACCCAAATGTCTTCAGGGGATTGCCTCTCCAGTTTGCTCCATCCTTCAGGGTGATAATTCCAGACACATGTATCTCTTGGGGTTGGGCATCCCTTGGCCTTCATGTTCATAAGATGAAATGAAGCATGTCTTTGCATAAATGTCTTAATGTGCAAATCTCTGTGTGAGACAGGCAGGTGTTGACTGCCATGTGTTATGACAGCAGGCGGGGTGGCACAAGGTTCTCTTATCAAACGGCAACTGTTTGGTGACCAGTTTGTCAGAAATGGAGCTTGCTTCTCATCAGTTTACTTCAAGCCTCCAGCTCTTCAGGAGGTGATAAGAGTTGTATTTTTGACAGTCAAGCATCTGACACAATAATCTTCTGGAAGTGTGATAAATCTATTTCACTTTTCATACCAAAAGAAATGTTTGATGCTTTTTCGTTAATGTACTGCCACTGCCCAGACTAAGTCTCAAATATGTCCCCAATGGCATAGTTAACTGGGCTTAAATACTTCAGTAGGAAGAATTTTGGTTCAGGTAGTGGTAATTCTGATATCGGTGCTTTTCATTTGAGTTTGCATAACCTACAGTATTGTGGTGCTGGGAATTCTGGTCTTTTAGCTACACTTCTGAGACTTCTATTTCTTCCTTCCCTGTCAAAGCCAGGGTCATGGTCATTTGTTCCTTGAAACATTTTACCATGTAAGGTTAATATCACCCTAATAACTAATTATTTCTACTGCTGCTGTTACTACCAAGAAGTACTGTTCAAAAGAAAAAACACATTTTTTTTCATCTTTTGATTTTAATTTCAATATCCCTTTGCCACAGAGGATAAAATGGGTAATTTTCAGTCCTGAGCTGTGGAAGAGTGACAGATTTAAAACTATGATTTGAAGACACTGAGAAAACTGAGAATTGTACTGTGTAACACATGAAATGACCACATTCTTTTTTTTTTTTTTTCTGTTATTTGAAGAAAATTCTTCTGTTTGGTCTTAAAGTATTGTACTTTATAAGTCATACTGCATTAAGTGGAGGATTGCCATAAGCTTTGTATGTATTTAAATAATCATTTAAAATTTCACAACAAAAACTTGAGTGTTTTCCCTATACACTGTTTTCCGTGTGAAATTCAGACCTACCATGTAGCACTGAAGAGGTCCAGGAGAGCAGTCATGTATCTCTCTGATTACTAGCAAATGACTGCAGCGGTATAGGAGCAGCGGTCCCTGATGTATTTGTTATAGACTTAAACATCAACCTCTAAACAAGAGTGTCCGTGAGCTTGCTTAAATTTGCATCAGTATTTGCTTCTCTATTCATAATTTCTGAACTTTTATCTGCTTCTAAGAACTATTTTCCCACCAGTTCTTTGTTATACCAAAGTCTTGCTAAACTTACTCAGAGTTGTAGAACATTGTAAAATAAATTCGAAAGGATTAAGGAAACTAATAAGCAAAGTAAGAACAACAGTAAATGTTTGCATTAATGTTTTGTCATAACAGAAGAACAGGAGTGCCCTCTAGTTCTCTTAGAAAAACCTAAAAAATAGTCAATTTGAAAATGTAATTTTACCTTAATGTCTTCTTGGAAAGTAATTTTTATAAAATAATTAATTATTTTCAAGAAAGATGTAAGGAAATAAAGAACTAGAAATGAAATGATCATAAGTGATAGCATTAATTTTGAAAAAAAAAAATAAAATCTAGAAGTAATTGCCAAGGTGTGTGCTAGTGGACACACTAATAGACATTAGGATATTTAGAACTTCTCATTTATGGTGTAGTATCATAGAAAAAGTTGCATCTCAGTATTTGTACTCCCTCCACCCGTGCCCCAAAAGGCTGCTGCTACTGAATACTACCAGATTATGTATGGCTTTTCTGTTCCTATGTTGTTCCTTATGCCAAGGATCTGTTTTGTGCTTTCTGGTGTTGCAGCACCAGTTGCTGTCTGGGTGAATTATAATCATCTGATATGATGATGAGGTTATTTTGTGTCTTCAAAAACATTTCAAAATAAATATTGTAAAATAAGGCTGGTGAATAGTTTTAAATATATTTTAGGTATTTTGTTTAAGGAAAATTTGCAAAAGGATGCTTTTCACGTATCAGTAAGTTGTAGAATCATCTGTAAATACAACATCAATGAGTGGGTGGAACATAATTTCTGATATTGTCATTTCATCCCATTTAAACTTTTTATGCTTTTTCCTGTAAAATTGTAAATTATTTGTTTCTTGCTAGTTAGAATAAATATGCAACTCATTTACCAATTAACTTAGGATAAACCAAATTTTTTACACAGGGCAAGTGACAGAAAAGGGAAACTGTATAACATGTCATCAATCTTGTCACTCAAAAGCTTGCCTTGTGCTCATCTGTGTCAGTACTAACTTTCATAAATGATACTAAGGAACTGAGGTGATGTAGTTGTATTTTCTTGCAGAGGAATTCCGGGGAAGAAATGTGGAACAGTCATAGTAACAGCAGAGGAGCTGGGCTGTTGCCGAGTAAGTGTGTGTTCATTGCTTTTTGAAAAATAAAATGGAAATGATTTTGTGATTTACACTGCACCAGATTGTCAAAAGTATAACGTATAAATCTGCATTTTGTGATATATGTAAGAAGTTAGGATACTTTTTTCCTATCAGTTACTCTTAGTTTTAGATAGTAGAAGTAGAAAACAGTATGAAGCATAAAGTTTTTGATTCTTAGACGAGTTTTAAATCTAGTCTTTGTTTCCATAAGTAATTAATCACATTTTAATCTCTTAGTGTCCAATTTTTAACACAGATCCATTTGTTTCAGCCATAAAATTATGTTTCCATTATATAATATTGATGTTACATGAACATCAAAGTAAAATTTTGGATTTTTAACCTTGTAATTAAAAGGCTTTATGCTTATAGTGATTCACATTATTTAAAAAATGTGAAATTAATGTTTATTGGAAAAAAAATAGTAAGGTATTTCAAAGAATAGCCGTAAAAGAAGAGTGTAGACAGTTTCCTTTAAAGAAAGTGAAGACTTCCTTGGTCCATTAACGGCAGATGCCTACTTTTTAAATAGAAAATAGAAGAATATTGGGGGAGAGGGGAGGCGGTGGGGAATTTGGCTGGGTAAGGGGAGAGACATGGTGTGGTCATGACCTTCCCCAAGAGTGTCACCGCTCCTCCCCATCCTAGGGTTCATGGAGGAGCGGATTGGGCGGAGGAGGAGGCTTAGTGCTCAGAAAGCACCTGGCAGCCAGGCTGGCTCAGTTGCTTCCCAGCACTGAATGAGCTAGCAGCAATCCGTAAATCGTAGGGAAACAGAGACTGGAAGGAAGAATAAGGAAGGGTTATAGATATGGTGTGATAAAGTCTGATTGGAATCTGAGGAGGGGAGCGGTTTGTCAAAGCATGG
This sequence comes from Charadrius vociferus, assembly GCF_000708025.1. Lineage (NCBI taxonomy): Eukaryota > Metazoa > Chordata > Aves > Charadriiformes > Charadriidae > Charadrius > Charadrius vociferus. The sequence goes on along the minus strand of NW_009647942.1, from coordinate 2,656,621 downwards.
TTAGGTATTGGATGGGGCTGTAGGGTGTATCTTTGAAGAGTTTGCAATGACAAGATAGCAACTCTAATGAAGAAAGCAATAGTATCAGACATTTGGTGAGAATATACAGGGGATCTGGAGAGTACAAGATTAGATACATAAACCTTACAGAAATACCTTGAGACTTGAAGAGATTTGTTTCTGAGGCTTAGTTTTTGTAATTTAGTGGTGTTGAGGAGATAATGAGGGGATATAACCTTTTGTATAGCTTCTAACTTTTATACCACATCATAAGTGGTTAATTTTTTTCTATTTATGCTAGTCACGCTTCTTTTTTTACCTGTATATCCAATAGCTAATCTGTTTAGGCCTTATTTTCTTTGGTTCGTTAGATATTTGAAGTAAAAAGAAATCCTTAATTTTGCGCCTTATTTCCAGTTTAGTCAAGTTTGTATTATTTCTCTGCAGAAGTGGTATAGTGGTATATTTGAATACCACATGGGCTCAAATCTTAATTGCCTTTTCCAGGCAACTTGCCAGTCCTGCACGGTTATGTTAATAGGGTGCACCAACTCAGTCTCATTTAACCCCCATTTAGCAGTAGGAAATTCCCATGTTGGATAAGTATGATCATGGAAAATGCCTGTCTTTCCCCTCTGTTTTACATCAGCTCAAATTTCTGTATGTAGTACATGATCAAAATGTTGACGCTTTTATCAGATGACAAAATAGATACATCATTTAATTGCTTTCCTGCAGAAATTGTGCTTCCGCATTTCTTAAGAAATTAAGCTTTTACCATTCTTAAGAGATGTTTGCCATCACCCCAAGCATTTATTGGTAACCTTAAAAGAAACTAAAGGCAATTTTCTCCTGATATACTGGGCTTATCCTCCAAGACCAGCATTTGTATCCCAGTTGTAACAAACTATTTAAAAGTCACAAATATGTCCTTAAATCCATAATCAGAAGAGGATTTTATTTTCTTTCCCATTTAATGAAGACAAATAGTAGGTGCCTTGCAAGGCCTTCATGTTCTTCCAGATTCACTCCACTTAAATTTTACATATACGATTAGTTCAAAATCATCAAAGGGAGCTTGTAAAGAATTTGGGACTCAATCTCTCTCTCTTGCACACTCTTTGGCATTCTCTGTCATGCTCTTTCATGTGCATACTCTCTCACACAATCTCTTGTGCTGTGTCACCAGCTGTCACATATTTTCGCTGTGATATTTTCCTACATAAGGTTATTCAGTATTTGGATTAATTCTTATCTGATCTTCTGAGATTTATTTTTTTTATATATAGCTTATACTCAGAATGGCAAAGACTTTTAGAATCACTGAATTGCTAAGGTTGGAAGAGGCCTTGGGAGATCATCCAGCCCTTCTGCCCTTCTTAGAGCAGGTTACTCAGGGCTCTGTGCAGTCAGGTTTTGAGCACGTCCAAGGAGACTCCACAGTCTCTCTGTTTCAGTGTTTCACCATATTCACAGTAAAAAGGTTTTTTTTCTTGTTTTTAAATGGAATTTCCTGTGTTTCAGTTTGTACCTATTGCCACTTGTTCTTCCATGGGGTACCAGTAAGCAGACTCTGTTTACTGGTATCAGTATTTATACCAATTGGTATAAATCAGGTATTTATACCAATTGATAAGATCCCCCTGAGCCTTCTCTTCTGCAGGCTAAATATTTCCAGCTCTCTGAGTCTCTGCTCATATGAGAGATGATCCAATCCCTTAACCCTTTTGCTGGAATCCCTCCAGCATGTCCGTGTCTGTGTTGTACTGGGGAGCCCCACACCGAACACAGCACCCCAAGACTGGCCTCACTAGTGCTGAGCCTCTTCCTTCGACTTTCTGTCAGCAGTCTTCCTAGTGCAGCCCAGGAGGCTATTGGTCTTCTTTGCTGCCAAGGGCATATTGGTCGATTTAGTGTCTGCCAAGACCCCCCTGTCCTCTTCTGCAAACCTGCTTTCCAACTGTTTGGCCTCCAGCCTATACTGGTGCATGGGGTTATTCCCCCCCAGGTACAGTACTTGGCATTTCCCTCTGTTGAACTCCACAAGATTCACATTGGTTTGTTTTTTCCAGCCTGTACAGGTGCCTCTGAATGGCAGCACAGCCATCTGGTGTATAAGCTGCTACTTCTAGTTTTGTATCATTTGCAAACTTGCTGGGGGACTACTGTGTCCCATCATCCAGGTCATTAATGAAGATGTTAAATATTATTGGCCCCATTTTTAACACCTAGGTTATAGCACTAGTGACAGCACCAGCTGCAGATTGTTACCTTTTGAAGCCCAGCAGTTCATCCAGTTTTCAGTCCACCCCACTGTCCAGTTATCTAGCCTGTAATTCATCAGTTTGTGAACAACAATATTATGGGAGACAGTATCTAAGGCCATGCTTAAGGTCAAGATAAACAACATCCACTAGTCTGCCCTCATCCACTGAACCACTCGTTTCATGAGGAAAGGCTTCAGGTTGATCAGGCATGAATTTCCCTTTTGTAAATCCATGCTGATGACTCTCAGCCACCTTCTTGTCTTTCATGTGTTTGGAAATGGTTTCCAGGATTATTTGCTCTATCATCTTCTCAGGGATTGAGGAAAGACTGGCTTGGATCCTCTTCTTTGCCCTTTCTTGAAGACAGAAGTGATGTTTGCTTTCTCTCAGTCCTCAGGAACTTCTCCTGAACATCATGACTTTCCAAAGATAATTAAAAGTGACCTCACAGTGGCATTGGCCAACTCTGTCAGCACGCACAGGTGCATCCTATCAGATCCCATGGACTTCTGTATCTCCAGTCTGTTTAAATGTTCCCTTAGCTGGTCCTCCTCTACCAAGGGCAAGTCATCCTTGTTCCAGACTTTCTCAGGTGGCCAAGATTCTTGAAGGCAAATCTTACCAGTAAAGACCAAGGCATAGAAGGTTATGAGAAACATGGACTTTTTCATGTTCTTTGTCACGTGGTCCCCTGCCCCACTCTTTGGTGAGCCCACATTTTCCTTAGTCTTCCACTTGCTGCTGTTACACCTGTAGACCTGTTTATGGAACACAGTCTTCCAGCAGGCCCTGCCCCAGTTAGCTGGGGAGTCTGCAGGTTTATCTTTGCATTTATAATCCTTCTCACGTTCTTGACTCTGCCCAAAGCGGTGACCATGTGTGGCTATCAATTTTGCCTGACCACAGCAAAGAAACTTTTCTCCTTATTTGTCATCAGAATGGGTGTATTTGGTATCTTCCAGGCTTGTTTGTCCGGAAGCTTCTATTTCCCTCATAATGCAGCTTTGGATGTCAGAAAATACGGGGAAAAAACCTGAGGCATTTACCACAGAAATTTACCTTTCTCTGCACCATCCCTACAGAGAAATTCTTGGTTCCAGCAGTTCAAATTCCACCATAAGGGCATTGCAGAAATGTAAATATGTAGAGAGTGTCTGAAATGCAGATACCATCATTTATTTTGTTATCTGTTTGTATGGTTATTAGTCAATTATTTTTATTTATTTTTATTTTAGTGTAGTAGACTGCATGTTGTATGTAATTTTTCTGTATTACCCATTTCAGGATTCAGTTTTAATGCAATTTTGTGCGAACAAACTAGACAAGAAGGACTTCTTTGGGAAATCTGATCCTTTCCTTGTATTTCATCGAAGCAATGAAGATGGCAGGTAGATGCCTGTTAAGTATTTCTGTTGCTAAACTGTAGGCAACTTATTTATTTGCAGATGGTAATACTAGTTTTCATTTTTTTGGATTTATCAGATTAAGCTGTGTTTCTTTTATAATGTTTGCTGGATTTAAGTATATCATGTTATGCAGCATAGGAATAAAACTATTGTAACTAATAGATCAGATACTGCAAGTTGGGTTTTTAAGAGTCGAATGTATGCTAAATATAGAACACTATGAAAATTAATTTTAATAAAAATAGGGAAATAGCTTTACTTTTGCTAAGAAATAGTATACCTTTAAATTAAATAGAATTCTCAAAGAAAATTATAGCTGCAGAATATGCTAACATTTAGAAATTGTTTTAGGTAAAAACATTTTATACTGCAAATTTGGAAATATCTTTTATCTTTTTGACTGAATTCTAGGAAATCAAATTCAAAAATACTTTAAATAGAAATTTTTATTTTTTTTTTTTTTTACGAGTGGCTGTTTGCTGCAGTCATGCTCTAATTTGTTGAAGTAGGTTAATCTCTCCTGTTATGCTGGTAACATGCTAACTTCTGGTCAACATATTGCGTACGTGGGGTTCTACTGGGAGGTCAAGTTTTCTTGCCAACTGATAGTCCTCACATATAACATCGTATCAAACCAAAGGCTAGACGTGTATGATATTACTTGTTTCAGTAGCTTAAGTGGAGCAGTTGTCAACATAAACCTACATATGGTTTATGTGTGTTTGTTCCCTGCTCTTTTCCTCTTGGAGGCAGATTATAGTAACAGCTTCCTGAATTAACACTGAATATCTTAAATTGCAAGCCTGGAGGAGTTATGGCTCCTTTGTGAGTCGCCTTAAGGTCATTAGTGGAATTTCTCTGGGAGTGCTGGTACATGCAGTTTCTCTTGGCCTTGAGTGCCATGTTTCTCTGCTTCCTTCTGAAAAGTGAGTGGTGAGCCACGGATTCTTTATTGGTCTCCCGATTCCAACAGGAGGTTGGGGCGGTACTTCTGCACCCATGGGCAGAAGGATGTTCCCTTTTCTGTCCCTTAGCTTCAGGCATGCCTTCTGAATCATAGCCAGGATAAAAACATAAGCCTTTGGAACATAAGGAAGATATTCCCACAAAGGACAACTTTAGTTACATCTGTATGTAGATTTTCAGTAGTGATTTCACCAGTGACCTTGCCTCCTATTTTCTTTTGAGCAATTCAGTCCCCAAGAAAGAAGTATTTTAATTTTGCATCATTTGGAGAAAGCAGAATGCATTAAAACAATTCATTGTATTTCACCTGAGAGAAGCTGATCATGGGATCTCACAGAGGCTTATATGTTTTACCTGAGACACCCCTGGTTAAAAAAATTATAGACATAAAATGGGGAACAGGAATGAGAAAGCCATGACTCCCTTGGCTCAGTTTCTTAACCTGTAAGCAAGAGTCAAATCCTTACCAGACAGCTTTCTTTCTGGATCTGTGACTGGTTCCTGTTTGTACAAGGCCTGTTTTAACAACTGGGGTGGAGGCTGCTCTTGCCTGAAATAACTCACTGAATCATTGCAATTCTTGTTGAAGTTTTGGGTAAAAACATAATAGATTTAGAGTTGCATAGCACCCCAGTCTATAATCTCTCTCAAACAGGTCTGTCCTCTTCAGTCCTCTCTTCTCTCTGATTTCACTGCATTTCTTTTTTTCTTATCTTAAATTTTATGTGGATGTTGTATGAGTGAATACAGATTACAGCTCTTTTGATTCCATGTTTGATGACACAAAAGAAAAAATAAATAAATACAAAATATATCTTTTTTTTTATTGCAGTTTTACAATCTGCCACAAAACAGAAGTCATAAAAAATACATTAAATCCAGTGTGGCAGGCGTTCAAGATTTCTGTCAGAGCGCTGTGTAATGGAGACTATGACCGGTAAGCTACAGGTTAAGTATTCTTAGGATATAGGATTTTTTTCCCCTCTAACTCCTGTATTCTTTTACATGTAAGTTTTTCTATGCAGTTCAGTTCCTGATGTTATTTAGGTTACATAATCAGCATTTTGAAAGGATAATACGTGTTCAAAACCATTCACCACATTAAAGAATTTAGAAAAATAAAGCAAATGTGCTAAATCTGTAGGAAATGTTAGTGGTGATTTCTGGAAAAAAATTCTTTGCTGACTATGGTGTGATTAAGAAACAGTTAGAAAGAAAAGGCTAATTTCAAGAATGGCCACTGTTACTAGTGTGCACAAGTCTTTTTTAGTAATGTTTCAGTGAAAAACTGATGAACTGTATTCCTTGGGTGACATTGTAATACCAGAGGATGCTGATAAGTGAAAGCCTTTAAAATATATAGGTAAGCAGAAGATAATCATCACAGAATCGTAGAATGGTTTGTGTTCAAAAGGACCTCAAAGATCATCTAGTTCCAGCCCCCGTGCCATAGGCAGGGACATCCTGCACTAGAACAGGTTACTCAAAGCCCCATCCAACCTGACCTTGAACACCTCCAGGGGTGAGACATCCACAGCTTCTCTGGGCAACCTGTTCCAGTGCCTCACCACCCTCACAGTAAAGAATTTCTTCCTAATATCTAATCTAAATCTACTCTCTTCCAGTCTAAAACCGTTACATCTGGTCCTATCACGACAATCCCTGATAAAGAGTCCCTCTCCATCTTTCCTGTAGGCCCCCTTTAAGTACTGGAAGGCTGCTATAAGGTCTCCCCGGAGCCTTCTCTTCTCCAGGCTGAACAATCCCAGCTTTCTCAGCCTTTTGTCATAGGAGAGGTGCTTCAGCCCTCTGATCATCTTTGTGGCCCTCCTCTGGACTCAGTCCAACAGGTCCACGTCCTTCTTATATTGGGGACCCCAGAGCTGGATGCAGTACTCCAGGTGGGGTCTCATGAGAGCAGATTAGAGGGGTAGAATCACCTTCCTTGACCTGCTGGCCACGCTTCTTTGGAGACAGCCCGGGATACAGTTGGCTTTCTGGGCTGCGAGCTCACATTGCCAGTTCATGTTGACCTTCCCATCAGTCAACACCCCCAGGTCCTTCTCGTCAGGGCTGGTCTCAATCCATTGTCCACTGAGCCTGTATTTATGCTTGGGATTGCCCCGACCCACGTGCAGGACCTTGCACTTGGCCTTGTTGAACCTCATGAAGTTTGCACAGGCCCACCTCTCAAGCCTGGCCAGGTCCCTCTAGATGACATCACTTCTTTCCAGCATGTCGACTGCACCACTCAGCTTGGTATCATCAGCAAACTTGCTAAGGTTGCACTTGGTCTCGCTGTCCGTGTTGCTGACAAAGATGTTAGACAGCACTGGCCCCAGTACCAACCCCTGAGGAACGCCACTCATCAGTGCTCTCCACTCGGACATTGAACTGTTGACCCCAGCTCTTTGAGTGCAACTATCCAGCCAGTTCCTTATCCACTGAGTGCTCCATCCATCAAATCCATGTCTGTCCAGTTTAGAGACAAGGGTGTTGTGTGGGACAGTGTCAAATACTTTGCACAGGTCCAGGTAGATGATGTCAGTTGCTCTTCCCTTATGCTCCAACCCTATAACTCCATTGTAGAAGGCCACCAAATTTGTCAGGCACGCTTTGGCTTTAGTGAAGCCATGTTGGCTGTCTCTGATCACCACCCTATTTTCCATGTGCCTTAGTATAGTTTCTAGGAGGATCTGCTCCATGATCTTGCTGAGTACAAAGGTGAGACTGGCTGGCCTGTAGTTCCCTGGGTCTTCCTTTTTTTCCTTTTTAAAAATGGGGGTTATGTTTCCCCTTTTCCTGTCAGCATGAGCTTTGTCAGACTGCCATGACTTCTCAGATATGACGGATAGTGGCTTAACAAATTCATCGGCCAGTTCCCTCAGGGCCCGTGGATGAATCTCATCTGGTCCCATGGATTTGTGCACCTTCAGATGGTCTCGAGCATGATCTTCTCCTATGGTGGGAAGTTCTTCATTCTCCCAGTCCCTCCCTTTGCCTTCTGCAACTTGGGCAGTGTGGCTAGAGCACTTGCCAGTGAAGACTGAGGAAAAAAAGTTATTGAGTACCTCAGCATTCTCCATATCCAGGGTGAGTTGGTCTCCCGTTTACTTCTGGAGTGGGCCCACATTTTCCCTAGTCTTCCTTTTTTCACTGATGTACCTGTAGAAGCTTTTCTTGTTGCCCTTTATGTCCCTGGCCAGATTTAACTCTGTCTGGGCTTTAGGTTTCCTAACCTGATCCCTGGCTGCTTGGACATTTTCTCTGTATTCCACCTGGGCTACCTGTCCTTGCTTCCACCCTCTATAAGCTTCCTTTTTGTGCTTGATTTTGTCCAAGAGCTGCTTGTTCATCAATGCAGGCCTCCTGGCACTTTTGCCTGACTTATTCTTTGTTGGGATGCATCGCTCCTGAGCTTGGAGGAGGTGATCCTTGAGTATTAACCAGCTGTCTTGGACCTCTCTTCCCTCCAGGGCTTTATCCCGTAGTGCTCTACCAAGCAGATCCTTGAAGACGCCAAAGTCTGATCTCCTGAAGTCCAGGGTAGTGAGCTTGCTGTGCGCCCTCCTCACTGCCCTAAGGATCTTGAACTCCACCATTTCATGGTCACTGCAGCCAAGGCTGCCCTTGAGCTTCACGTTCCGCACCAGCCCCTCCTTGTTGCTGAGAACAAGGTCCAGCATAGCACCTCTCCTCATTGGCTCCTCTGTCACTTGGAGAAGGAAGTTATCATTCATGCATTCCAGGAACTTCCTGATTGCTTATGCCATGCTGTGTTGTCTCTCCAACAGATATCAGGGTGGTCCCATCAGGATCAGGGCTTATAAATATGAGGCTGCTCCTGTCTGTGTATAGAGGCCCTCATCTGCTCAGTCTCCCTGGTCAGGCGGCTTATAGCAGACCCCCAGTGTAATGCCACCTGTCCCTGACCTGCCTTCAATCCTGACCCATAAGCTCTTGGTCGGCTCCTCATCCATCCCCAGGCAGAGCTCCATGTATTCCAGCTGGTCATTGACAGAGGGCAACACCCCCTCCTCATCTCCCCTGCTTGTCCTTCCTGAAGAGCCTGTATCCTTCCATTACCACACTCCAGTCATAGGAGCCATCCCACCATGTCTCCATGATGCCTGTAAGACCATAGTTCTTAAGGTGTGTGCATGTCTCTTCACTCTTCTTTATTCCCCGTGCTAAGTGCATTTGTGTAGAGGCATCATCATCTTCAGATTTGAAGTTTTCAGTGATCCCAACCCCAGTGATCCATCTTTGAAAAACATAGTAATAATACCATGTTTTTAACCAATATTTTACCAATAATAACAAGCAAATTAGTTGAGGAACAACAGATATTTTTAGATTCCTTAAAAATGGACAAGTAAACTTCTAACAATATCAAGAAAAACGTTTAAGTCCATGTTGATGACTTCTTGTTATATCGTCACCATTGATATTTTTGAAATGCATTTAGATATTGCTCTTATTATTAAGTACCCAGTTAAATGTCTGGTTGTTTATCTACCTCTGCTACCTGAAATCTGGAGTACTGGAATTATTTTAGTAAGACTTTGGGGAAGTATAGACATATCAATTAGTCATAATACTTCTAGTGGTGTATAGAGTAATATTTAATTTAAAATCGTGAAGGAAATATTTGAAGACTGGAATAAAAATATGCATAATAAAAAAGCTGAATGTAGTAGATAGATGGGTAGATGTGCTAAGGTTCAATTCAGCTTTACATAGATTGTGTGAAAATTACAAGAGATTCAAAATTTGCCTGTCTGGCAAGGCAAGTACAAGGCAAAAGGTTAAAAATCTGGCTTGAATGGCAAAAGGTTAAAAATCCGGCTTGAATGCCTTGTAACCTCTAATCGTCTGTTTTATTTTATTGATTGGTATGATCATACCTTACTATCTTATGTAAATTAAGGTATTTTATCTTATTGATTGAAATAAAAAGAGGTTTAGTACTGCATTCCTCTGACCATGAACTAGCTATGAACTAACCATGAAGCAGTGCTAAGGCACACGGAGGACAGGGAAGTGATTCGAGCATGGCTTCACCAAGGGCAAGTCCTGCCTGACCAAACTAGTGGCCTTCTATCAGTGGACAAGGGAAGAACTATGGATGTTGTCTATCTGGCCTTCTGTAAGACACAGTCCTCCATCCTTCTCTCTAAATTGGAGAGATAAGGATTTGATGGGTGGACTGTTCGGTGGATGAGGAATTGGTTGGATGGTTGCATCCAGAGGGTAGTGGTCAATTGCTCAATGTCATTGGTGATGATTGGTGACAAATGGTGTCCCTCAGAGGTCTGTATTGGGACCAGTACTGTTAAATACCTGGACAAGCTTGATAGTTCGCCCGTATGAACCTCTTGGGGTTTAACAAGGCCAAGTGCAGGGTCCTGCACCTGAATCAGCGCAACTCTTGGTATCAATACAAGCTGGGGAATGAAGGGATTGAGAGCAGCCCTGCCAAGAACGACTTGGGGGTACTGGTGGATGAAAAGCTGGACATGAGCTGACAATGTGCGCTCACGGCCCACAAAGCCAATCGTATCCTGGGCTGCATCAAAAGAAGTGTGGCCAGCAGGTTGAGGGAGGCGATTCTGCCCCTCTGCTCTGCTCTGGTGAGACCCCACCTGGAGTACTGCATCCAGTTCTGGAGCTCTCAGCACAGGAAAGACATGGACCTGTTGGAGTGGGTCCAGAGGAGGGCCGTGAAAATGACCAGAGGGCTGGAACACCTCTACTATGAGGAAGGGCTGAGAGAGTTGGCGTTGTTCAGCCTGGAGAAGAGAAGGTTCTGGGGAGACCTTATTGCAGCCTTTCAGTACTTAAGTGGGCCTTATAAGAAAGATGGGGACAAACTTTTTAGTAGGGCCTGTTGCAATAGGACAAGGGGTAATGGTTTTAAACTGAAAGAGGGTAGACTTAGACTAGATATTAGGAAGAAATTTTTTTACAGTGAGAGTGGTGAAACACTGCACAGGTTGGCGAAAGAGAGCGGTGGTAGATGCCCCATCCCTGAAAGCACTCAAGGTCACGTTGGACTGGGCTCTGAGCAACCTGATCTAGTTGATGGCATCCCTGCTCATTGCAGGGGGATTGGACTAGATGGCCTTTAGGGAAATGAAGTAAGACTTTGCTCAAATTGATACTTTTCCTATGAGTGTGTCTTTGAAACAGTCTTTAATTTGGAATTTAAGTAGTTACTTTTCCTCCTCAATTTTTCTTTTCAGCTTCCATGTATGTGATTACCATCCGTTCATGTACATTTCATGTTGCTGGAATACGTGATTTTGCCATGTCATAACTCTGTTGCATTACTTTATCAATCTAATTGTTCAGTGAAATGTGCACACTAAAATTACTTTAATTGGTTACCATGAAAGCCTAGCCTTCCGGGGAGGTGTTCCTTGAACTTGTAATTTACTAGCTGATGCCAGGGGATAAACAAACCAACTCTTGAATCAACTGACTGAATCTCAGTAGTCAGTATGAAGAAGCAGGAGAGTAAGTGCTTGTACTCACTAAGCTAAGCAGAGTCCTTTCACAGTAATAAACTTAAAGCTCTGTCTTTATAAGCTACTTATTAAAAAGTCAAAAGCTAACTGACTTTTGATGTTGGTTTTTTTTTTTCTGAGGAAAGTAGGGGGGGGTTATAATTTTTTGGGGTAATGGCCATTTTTAGTATTTCCTGCTGGATCATAGCCGATTTATTTGATCTGTGGTACTCTTCCAGTACTTGATGTCATGTACCTTTAAACTGAAGGAAAAAGGGTTCTCCTATGTTGCTGACACTCTCCTTGTGAAGTACTTGATACAGTTGTTGTTAGCCATGTTGGTTACTCTTTCAGTTACATGCAATGGAAATGCAGCAATTTTATTAGAAGTACATTCTAATCAAATAGATTTTTTAACTTGTATATGAGTTCATGTGCCTAATGCATAAGCAAAATAGTGCTTATGAAGCTAGTCTCTGGACACTGCACTGTTTATCATATTAAAGAAAAAAGGTTTTCATAATAATTTAAAAAGAAATTGTGGTAGAGGCATATTGAAATAACTCCAGCATTCCAAGAGAGAATTAAAAAGTATAATAGCATGCCTCAAATTATTGTGTAACTACTGTTTTCTCGTGTTGATTCTGCTTTGAATACTTTCAACGTAATGTGCTCAGTGAATGCCTTATGAGTAAAAAGCTCCATGGAACTTCATAATCCTGCTTACAACAATCATGTTTCAAATTGGAAAATACTCATTAGCTGTCAAATTAATTCAAATTATTTACTATCTGCTGATAGTCCAGAAAAAGTATCCAAAGTTTGGGCTTTTTTTCTTTTTTTTTGAAACCTTTTCTTTCTAAAGGTGAGGATTAGATTCCTAAGATCAGATGTATGGTAATAGATAAAATCACAAACCCCAAAAGAATCCTTCAGATGATAGTTTCACAGATCAAATGTTGGTGCTCTGGGTTCTGTGATAGATGTGAAAGGTGGGAATAATGTCATTAGTAAGAATATATCACAGTAAACATTAATTGTGATTTTGAGGAGAGTAAATCTTCAGTTTGTGTATGCTTCTGAGTGAGCTCTGTCCCCTTTTTCACTATGAAAGGCCAGGATTTGCTTAATTTTTCTCAAACTGTATAGTCATCCGATGTTTTCAGCAATCACAAGGATGGGATTGCAGTAGTACAATAGTACTTAGTATCTCTAATATTTTTGTTCTTTCTTTCTCTTCATATGAGCTCTCAAATAGCACTCACACACAGTTATTTTCTGCACAAAAGTTTTAAGACAGAGATATCCTAAACACCAACATTCACTCAACTTGATTTTTTTTAAAAAAGGGTTTGTTTTTTTTTAGTTAAAATAGAGAACCCATGAACCCATCCTCTAAACTGTGTCCTTTAAGGTAAGATAGCAGTGTAGAGAGGGTAAAATATCAGTATGTGAAGATTTGAAAGGCCTTTTAATATCTTTCATGTCATGCAAAATAGGTAAAAAGATCTGTGATCAATCCTTTTAACATGAAATAAATTTAAGGAGACAGGAGCTTTATTGAAGGAAGAATTGCTCTTATTGAAGCTGCATGTCTGAAGATCCTTCTCAAGAATTTATCTTGACAATCTTAAGAATTTATCTTAATAATTCAAGTTTTCTGACTGAGATGATTTAGCTATTTGAACACAGATTTGTAAGACAATTCAAAACTTAAGTCCCACTAAACCTTATGTAAATCTTAACTTACTAGTGTGTCCAGTCTGTCTTAATAGTAACAGGTTTGGAAATCTGGAAGTAAAATAATGTTTCTCTAGGGAAAAAAAAAAAAATCTGTGATATTGCCTTTTTTAACTAAATTAAATACAGTTTTCTCTCAAGGGTCAAATACTTGGTGAGATAAAGTAGGTTTTGAGCTGTTCTTGACTTCATTCCACAGAACAACTTTCACTTTAATCCGTTTTCACTCTAAAGTAACTTAACCCCAAACTAAAATTCCACAAGAGGAAAAAAAATGTAACAAATGGTGTGGTCAGAGCCATTAAATTTGAGTTGAAGAGAGAAGTAGCTAAAGTAACTCCTCCTTTTCCTGTTTTGGAATATCATAAAAAAATATAAAAAACATCTAGGCGTGAATTTGTTGGTGTACATAATATCAGCTGTTGATCAACCTTATCCCCAAAGATTCCCTTTCTAGTTAAGAAGATTGTTGAACATGTATTCTGCGGTATCTCATAGGAAAATGGGGAGCAGCTTCCATGGAAGCAAATTATACAGTAAATGTTTGGTTTCCTGTCCCCGCTATTAATACCACAGACATGATGACTTCACTTCATGTGAAACTGTTCTGAAGAATAAAAGTAAGCAAGTTGTTGCTTAAAATGTAGGGAGTCTGGAGGTGTTATTTTTCTATCCCATGGTCAGTTCATTTTAGGCTGGATAGGATTTGTTATTA
>NW_009647942.1:2560501-2642973 GCF_000708025.1 Charadrius vociferus | reverse complement strand
AAAACGGTATACTATCTCCATCCTCAAATATGTTTCCTGTTTCATTAATGATGATAATGTGCTCTATAGTATTTGCATTTTAAGAAATCTAGTCTTCAAGACTTCAGTATTTGTTTTCTATATTTTTTCTGTTTCCCCGTCAGTTAGAGCTGTCCTCAGAGGTTTGCTTTACTCGTAAGGAAACAGTTCATCTCTATATTCATTTTCCATTTGCACCTCTTACATGTGTGTAGAGTCATAGAAAGGTTTGGGTTAGAAGGGACCTTTAAAGATCATCTAGCACAACCCCCCTGCCATGGGCAGAGACATCTTCAACTAGACCAGGTTGCTGAGAGCCCTGTTCCAACCTGACCTTGAACACTTCCAGGAATAGGGCATCCACAGATTCTCTGGGCAACCTGTTCCAGTGTCTCATGACCCTCGTTGTAAAAAAATTTCTTCCTTATATCCAGTCTAAAGTCGTTCAGTTTAAAACTGTTTCATACACTCATAAAATCATTTAGGTTTGAAAACCTTTAAGATTGTTAAGTGCAACTGTTTACCTAGTACTGCCATGTCCACCACAACACCATGTCCTTAAGTGCCATGTCTACCCATCTTTTAAATGCCTCCAGGGATGGTGACTTGACTGCTTCCCTGGGCAGACTGTTCCAATGCTTGACAACCCTTTCGGTGAAGAAATTTTTCCTAATATCCAATCTAAACCTCCCCTGGTGCAACTTGAGGCTCTTTCCTCTTGTCCTATCATTTGTTACCTAGGAGGAGAGATGGACCTCCACCTGGCTACAACCTCCTTTCAGGTAGCTGTAGAGAGCGATAACGTGTCCTCTCATCCTCCTTTTCTCCAGGCTAAACAACCCCAGTTCCCTCAGCCACTCGTCATAAAACATGTGCTCCAGACCCCTCACCAGCTTCTTTGCCTTTCTCTGGACACGCTCCAGCACCTCAATGTCATTCTTGTAGTGAGAGGCCCAGAACTGAACACAGTACTCGAGGTGGTGCCTCACCACTTGCAAGTACAGCAGGACCATCACTTCCCTAGTCCTACTGGCCACGCTGTTTCTGATACAGGCCAGGATACTGTTGTCCTTCTTGGCCACCTGGGCACACTGCTGGCTCATGTTCAGCCAGCTGTCAACCAACACCCCCAGGTTCTTTTCTGCTGGGCAGCTTTGCAGCCACTCTTCCTCAAGCCTGTAGCACTGCATGGGGTTGTTGTGACCCAAGTGCAGGACCTGGCACTTGGCCTTGTTGAACCTCATACCATAGGCCTTCACCCATCGATCCAAGCTGTCCAGATCCCTCTGTAGAGCCTTCCTACTCTCAAGCAGATCAACACTCCCGCCCAACTTGTTGTCATCTGCACACTTACTGAGGATGCATGTGATCCCCTCATCCAGGTCGTTGATAAAGCTATTAAAGACAACCGGCCGCAGTACTGAGCCCTGGGGAACACCACTTGTGACAGGCTGCCAACTGGATTTAGCTCCGTTCACCCCGACTCTTTGGGCCCAGCTATCTAGCCAGTTTTTTACCCAGCAAAGAGTGCACCCATCCAAGCCATGAGCAGCCAGTTTCTCCAGGAGAATGCTGTGGGAAACGGTGTCAAAGGCTTTTTTCCCTTGTCCTGTCACTACAGGCCCTACAAAAAAGTTTGTCTTTCTTATAAGCCACCTTTAACTGGAAGACCACAATAAGGTCTCCCCGTAGCCTTGTCTTCTCCAGGCTGAACAACCCCAGCCCTCTCAGCCTTTCTTTGTAGCAGGTGTATAATCTCATAAATGTGAAGTCAACGCATAGGAGGTATGTGAGCTTGCTTATTGGATCATACTTTTAGTTTAACTGTTTCTATATCCTGTCTCAGTATCCTGATTCGTGCAATAGCCAGGTACGGATTCATCAGAGGGATGCTCAAGACCCTATGTGAAAACATTATATGCTTAAAATTTGTCATGAGGCATGTTTCTGAAACTTTGCCTATTAGTTATTGTTTTACACTGTGAAAAAATATTTTAGATCCATGTATTATTTTGGGTGTATAATGATCTACTAGTTTGCCTTTCAATTCTGATTTAAATGAAACAAATTCTAATTAATTCCCCTTTTGAAAAAATGTTCGCACCGAGTACTTGTGTGTTGGCCGACTTTACCGTTTTATTACCCAGCTTACCTGTCAGCTGCTCCTGATTGACTAAGAGGGGGGTGAGTATTCACACAGCGTCCAGGGCAATGTGTCACTTTGGGAAAAACTGGTACCCAGAGTCTGCCTCTGTCTCTCGCCCCAACCCCCCACCACCACCCCCATACCCTACAAACTGCTTGTCCCATTTCATTCTAGGAAGCCAGAGTCATAGTTGTACTGTATAATCTGATAGTTACCTAGTGTCCTCTGATGAAAGAACTAAACAACTATCCTTTTGGCTTTATAGGAATTTAAAAAAATGATTCTGCACATTTCTGTTGTCTTTGGTCAGATAGCCAAGCAGCCTCCTCCTCTATTGAGAGGTAAGGGGGAGTTTAAGAGGGGCGAAGTGCAGTCTTTAAAGAACTACAAATTTCTTTCATCTGCAGCCACAGACAGGGTCTTCACAACATCTTGGGTGGATCTCACACAGCTCTCATTCATCACCACTGCACAATGTTTAGAAGAGGTTAATACTGTCCACCAGATTGAGGTTTTATTGTATTCTGAAGTAGTTCCTTTTATTTAAGAACCAAATTTATGGACTAGAATTCTGTACTGCTTTAAATGTACTCTACTTTGTATTGAGAACATTGCTTTTAATCTACTTTGCTGTTTAATAATTTTGCGCTCTTATTCTCTGCACACTTCTCAAATATGGATATATTCCTTTTTTTCTGTAAGGCGTTATTACCTCACAGTAGACATACCTTTTCCAGATAATAGCATATACCAAAGAAACCTTCACAATAAGTTCCAGTTTGTTAATGTTCTTAAAAATTTTGATAATACTTTAAGGTTTAAAGAATCGTTTATTTAAAAAAACAAACAAACAAACAACCCAAACAGAAAATTCAGAGCATCAGCAAATTAAAATATATTGGTTAAACTTGCAATGTGTTTAATTATTTCCTTAGCTTCTGCTGTATTTTACTATTAATTTCTGAAGATGTATTGGGTAACCTGAGTGATTTGCTATTTTCTGCCCCAGGAGAAATTACTGGAAAATTCTACCTCCTGGAGGATTTGGCACAATTGCTGCACCCATATGCTATTAAAATACAAGTATTAGAGACAATCCTGGTACATTGTAATATATATTTTAATAGAGTTGTGTTTATTTTTTTTTAGGACAATTAAAGTAGAAGTGTATGATTGGGACAGAGATGGAAGGTAAGACATTAAGTCTATTGTTAAACTTTTAGGGTTATCCATGTGTATTTATACATGTTTAAAATGTATAAATGTATAGTGGCCAGAACAGGACTAGAGAATGGTTTTTATTAATATTTAGAGGTACAGGTATTGGCAAAAAAGTTTTGCTGTGCTACAGTTCTGTTTTGTTTTGCAGTTGTGGTAAATGCTGAAGTATTAGCTCATTTCAAACCTGATGTGCATATATACATACATGGAACAAGCAAGATCGAATCCTTTGTGATCTGTAAGATCAGTTTTGTGAATCTGATTATGGTATCAGTTAAGGTACACGTATGAAGAGAGGGATAATTCATTTTATAATCTTTTGCTTAAAACTCTGCTTCATAAACTGTTGCATTTCAAGTATGATAAAGTGTCTGAACCTGCAATTGCTACTTCATCGTTGCCTAGATATTGCAATGTAGAAACTACCTGTTGATTAGCGTAATTTCAGATTGGGTTTGAATGTTCATTTCCATGCCTGTCTTCATCAGAACATTATTGTAAACTCTAGAATTGGGAGACCTGGGTTTTAAATAACTCCATTGCTAGAAGCAGGATGGTGGAATATGCATGGAATTTCTGTTGCTAAATTCAAGAGGGGCAATGTGTTATTATTCAAGCTTGCTGTCTGTACTGAGTGTACTTTTTTCCTGAAGAAATTAGCCTTTATTTTGACAAACAAGGTAGAATTATTTTTCATCAGACTGGATTGGTAGCCTCTTGTTCTTTTAAAACTGTTTGAGCTTGTATCTTAATACTTTGTTTAGAAACAGTAGTCATAAATCATGGTACTAGAACTTGTATGTAATATAAGAATATGTTAACTATTTATCTTTAAGTTGGTCTGTCTTAATTATTTCCTATTAATCTTAATTTATATTTTTAAATATATGGATATGCACTTACATTTGGATTTTTAAAGAGTATGTTATTTATTATACAGTAATGTCTTTAATATTGCTAATGCAATTTACTTTTAGTATAATAGCTAATGATATTGTGCTTCTGTGGCCCAGTAGATCTTGTAATCATAATTTATCCTGTGCTGCCATTCATTTCCTTGCTGACAAGGTCCAAAACCAGTTTCAGCTTTCTTAGCTTATACTTTTGTCTTTTTGGTTTTATCATGAAGCCTGTTGATTTATAAGCATTCTTATCACATGTTTACCCTCTATAAATACCTGCTAGTGCAAACTGATCCTTCTTGATTAGATATTCCCTGGAGTGAAAAAAATAACATATTCTGGCAATTAAAAATACAAGGATTTAAATTAACAGAGCCGTATTAGCAAAAATCTCTGCATCACTGTAACAATTAATTTCTTTTAACATCCTCTGTTTCTCACTTAGATTTGCCAAATCCTTAAAAATGAGATATGTTTACACTTTGTGCATAAACCACAGTATATTTTGAAAATAATCTAACAATGAAAAATTATTGCCAAGTTAATGAAAAATAAAGATTATATTTTATTAAGGTATCAAACCCCATGTGCTGTCCTATTTCCTCCAAAAACTGAAATTGAGGTATGATTAAAAAGAAGAAGGAGAAAGTAATATTGTAAGTAGTATCTGACAAGTAATATTGTGTAGCTGCAACTCTGAGTGAAATCTTTAACATACTGTGGAATTCAGGCAGTCATTAGCCTCTACACTGTCCCAGTTTGAAATATTATCTGCTTTTGCTCATATCCCGCTCTGAATACCTATAAAATTAATATCTTAAAAAAAAAAGTGAAGGATACTATTTACATGTATTCTTTTTTATTCTAATTGTATGATTTTTTTTGCCTTTTGCTTTCTACTACTTTTGAATTTAGAAGCAGGCAGAATACTGACATCTTACATGTTCAATTCCTCAGAAAGATGAGACAGCGCTCATCTCCTGTAACTTCAGACAATGTAAAAATCAGACAACTAGATTGAATTAATCATTTAAGTTACTTCAGTAGCCCATAGGGGAAAATGGTATGATTGAATCCATCCTAACTGGTATAAATTGCCATTTGGTGGTGCCTATGACTTACTAGTGATTGTAGCAAGAACCTAAGTGCCTAATTTAATTTTGACATTGCCAAATGTATCTGAAGTGAATCCCATTCAAGAATTAGTCTATCATTTTTTTGTACAATGCTGCTGTTACTCCGTTTATATTCATTTGCATTTTTGATGAACTCTTTATTTATAAGCAATTGTTACAATGGCCGATAACCTCACTAGGCTCAATCTGTCTGCTCCAAAGATGTGCTGGCTGGGCAGGAGCAACCTTTGAAAGATAATCAGAGAGCCTGCTGGATAGCAAAGCAAGTTATACTGAATATTGCGGGTTATTCTGCAGTCAGTAAGGCAACATTACTGCGCAAGATTTCTGAATCTTGTCTTGACTTTGACTTCCCGAGTCTTGACTTAGAGGGGTTTTTTTCCCCATTCTGTGTTATCTGTGCTTTGGGAAGACGGTGCCAGGGTGCTTTGGGTTGAGCTTCTAACTGTCGTGTTCATAAATTACATTGTTAAGAGTAATTGTCTATTCTTAGATCTCATTTATTTTAAAACATCACTTAAAATTTCTCGACTAAATGGTAATACAGGACCTTTGTAACATTAACACTATTAGTTATTAAACGTTTCTTTGTTTCCAACCAGTTTTTGCACAAAAATTATCGAAATGTGAACCACTTGTTCTAATTGATACCTTTTATGGCTTCTAAGAGCGGTGAAAAACCCCAAAATATTTGATGCTATAAGAAGTCACGAAAATTTGGTTTGTTACTTTGGACAAGCCCACTCGCATGAAACAGAACGACGTTTTTGTTGAGTGTCCTTATCAATGAAGTGCTTGCAGACAGGTCTTACAGAAGGAAAAAATAAGATGAAGTGCAACTTCACATCAGCAATACTCTGATGTTTTTATTTCTCTCTGGAGGCTTTTTCACTAATTTCAGAGAAATTGATACTTAGCCTACACGGTGCAAAAGCCATTTCACAGTCTTGACGTTTATGATCTGTTACGCAGATAAGTGCTTTTTGCGTGAAATTAAAAACTGTAAATATTATCATGCTAACCAGGGGCCACTGAAACATTCATCTGAGAATCTAAACACTGTAGGAAAGATTGTGAATCTCAAATTCTAGGCTTTCTCACCTTATTTCTAGTTCTCCATTTTCATCCTCCTTCTCCAGCCAGACAGTTGATTTTTAAAGTATTGCGCTTTTCCTCTTACTCATTCGCATATTTCTGGTGATGCTCATCATTTCCTCTGTTATTTTTTTCCTTTAGATCATTAAAAAAATCAAAGTTAGTACTATTCTGAGTGATATTCAGTACTTCAAAGCATAATGCCAAAAGTGGAAGATTAGGGAGATGGGGTTCAAGTGATTATTTTATGTGCTGAGTCTCTGATTTAGTGTTCTGATATGCCACTCTTGAACAAAAGTCTTTAAGTCTAGGAATATTTGGTGTTAGGAAGGCAAGGAGAATAACTTCTTTGGATTCTTAATCCAGAGAGTTAATAAGGAGATCCATTTGGTGAAGTGTGATCATGACTGTTGGGAGGGATCAGTGCCTTGCTTTTCTTAACAAGTTATACTTTCTGCAAAGGCAAATGTCCAACAAGCACTCATCTTTCAGAGCCAGCCTAGTGGAGGGGCATACATTGGTTTGAATACTGAGTGTTAAGATCCAGGTTGATGATCTTTTAACTGCAGAGAACTGAGAGTGGTTATATATGCCCATACCTTTTTAACGTGATTAGTCAGAGGAATTATATCTTTCTAGCTCAATTCTTGGCAGTCTGTGTATATCGCCACAAGGAAAGGAGCTTTTCCAGTGTGTCTTAAAATTAAACAAACAATTACGTTTTAGCAGCACAGATATTCTTTTTTTCCCCCCAGAGACAGCCCTGTCTGGAATTACTTACATTTCCTCTGTTTGCTACAGCATGTTTGTAGGTAGTTATTGAGCTATTGTTTGAATTTCTGCCTTTGAAATATACAAGCCAACTTGAAAATTTAAGGTAAGAACTATTATGAAAGGAAAAGGTTCCTCTTTA
Source organism: Charadrius vociferus (assembly GCF_000708025.1). Classification (NCBI taxonomy): domain Eukaryota; kingdom Metazoa; phylum Chordata; class Aves; order Charadriiformes; family Charadriidae; genus Charadrius; species Charadrius vociferus. The sequence continues at coordinate 2,635,542 of NW_009647942.1, read as the reverse complement.
ACCAAGGTTCATTTTTCTCCAGGGCCATGGTTACCCAAGGTTAAATACACCTTATGTGCTACAGCCCGTATAGAGCTCAAGTTCCATAGCCTGTATGGCTGGCTTCTTCTTTTTCCCTGGTTAAATAGTCGTTGCAATCTGGAGACCATTTGATCAAAGGAGATGATACCTCCTAAATATGTTTCTTAAGAAAAGTCTTAGTCTGTCTCTGAACAATTTCCTGATCTCCAAACTGGAGAGTGTTTCATGAGAGGTGGTCCCTTCTGAATCTGAGTAATCAGTAATATCTTCACCATATAGTATTTCTCAAGCTTTATTACTGGATACTTTGCTTATTTCATGTGCATTAGCATGATGACTGGACATTTTAGTTGTTTGTTTTACATATTTTGTGAATTCATGCTGGTTTTAGAAAGTGAGATTTATATTTGGCTTTTTTTTTCCATTTCATTATGAATAAATGAAGAAAGACATTTTGTGTTGCTATGGATTGTTTCCTTTTTTTCTCTTCTTGCAGCATTCAGATTTATTTGAATTTGCTTTTAATATTTATAGCTTAATTAGAAGTGTGCTATATTTCTTAAAAACAGAATTTACAGGTGACAAAGTGTCGTGGTTTGGGAAAAAGAAATTGGTTCTGTTACATCGCAAACCAGGACATTAAGTCATAAAACTTTGAATTTCTATTCTAGTTTACCATTGAAGGGAAGGTAAAAAAGTTAGTTTCATAGCTCACCAGATGTGGAGGCAGAGTGCGGAGCAGATAAACCACCTGGTTAGGGAGCAACTGTGAAAACAGGAGATGGGGGGAGTGGGAGTTGGAGCAGCAGTGAGGAAAGTTCCACTGGGAAGAGTGGAGAATGGGGACAGGTCTTGTGACTGCTGGGAGTTGTGTAGCCAGCTGTTAGGCACTCAGCCCTGCGGTCACTTCCATTCCAGGTACCTGTCTGAGAAACGAACCTGCAGTTCAGTCACTTTGGGAAGCCCTGTGGTTTCTGTGCCCCAACTCCCCGACCCCAGCTGCCTTTTCAGTGATGCTTCAGCCACAATGCTCCCTCTGGCCACCTTGCTCACTGTGGCTCCTTGGCAGCGTGCCATCCCCTGGGTTAGATTTGACAAACCCTCCCTGGTTTTCAAAATGTGGGTGACAGCACAGGAGTGTTGAATGTAGTCTTGGAGCAGGAATAGAAATTAGAAAGGAGAAGCTTGATAATCACTGCTTTAGCGTTAGGTTAAGATCTACTTTCCAATGGTGTCTAATACCTTAAGCTGAGTAGCCTCTGTGGATTGCTTTTCTCCTCCCAGATGGGAAGACATAGCAGCTGAAATAAGCTTTGGGTCTTCCCCTTAAAAATGCCATTCAGTTACACAAATTCATCGTGCTTGTCTTTTCTGGTTTAAGTTACCCCTTTCACTCTCATAATACCTCCCTTTCTCTCACATAGTCTCACGCACAGTTCAGAGTCTGTGGTGCCAGTGGTCATCCAGTGGGAAAATGGTGATAGTCTTTGATAGTCCATTCCATTTTTTTCAGATTCTGTAAGCTTACATTGGGGCAAGATCACTAATTTACAACCTAGTCCTCATTGTGCAGTGAAGTTAAGCGTAAGCCATCAGAAAGATTTAAGCTAATACTTCTCATCTCTAAATTTTTATTACTAATTGAGTGAACACACAACGGAGGGACGCATAAAGATTTTTAAGCAAATTATATTTTTTGCCATTGCTTCTTTCTTGGGTGTCAGTTGATATCGGTTGTGCTTCTCTCTTTCATAAATAGATGTAATACATGTTTAAATTACTAAGTGCTGTACGTTTGATTTGAATTTTTTTTTTAACAGCCATGATTTCATCGGAGAATTCACAACAAGTTACAGAGAGTTGTCAAGAGGGCAATCTCAATTCAATGTGTATGAGGTAAGTATTGTAAGTATTTACTCACTTTCTGGAAATAAATGGGAACGGTTCCAATGTTTTCAAGGCAAACTGGTCAAATCTGCACAACACTTATCAAAATCACATTTTGGAATTATTTTGCATTTCTCCTTTTACAAAGAAGAACAGAGAATCTAAAAGCCTTGTTTCATAAAAAGATTTAAAGACAAGTACGTATGTGTGCATGTTTATACATCTGTGACGGGGCAAGAAGAGCACTTCAAGCAGCGGCTTGGTGTGACATAACTTGAAGCAAATACTGGCTTACTCCCGTTTGTGTACAACCAATTTGTCATTTCATTCTCCTTTTGCAAACTGTTACACGTGTTGTATGCTATTTTCTTCTATCCAAAGAGTATCTGGTGATTCCTACATCTGATGCAGTCACATGCTTTTGATTTTAAGTGCAGACTTTAGAATCTTAAGAGTTTTGATGCTTTTGATGCAGGGCGTACAAGTGACAGAGGATTTAGCTTACTTATCGGTAGGGTTTTTCATGTGGTCAGTTACCATCTTTGCTTAAAAATTTGCATCTCATTTCTGGTTTAGAATTCATACATCTTTGAGTTACTGGGATTGACAGGCAGTTTTCAATTCAGTTATAGAGTTTTATATTGTTAGATGACTTCTAACTGTGGTAAGAGCTTGTTGTGTATTGTAGGTGAATGCAGGCTACGTCCACATTCCCTCTTAGTCTTCTTTATCTTCTCTTTTCTCCTCAGGGCCCTGTGGCCAAAATTGTTCAGGTGTGTTTATTTCAGATCTAATAAATCCCTAGTTCAAGACTTCTTTCTTAATTTAGTCCAAGATTATTTGGATTTGCAAAAAAGTAAACTTTTTTTTTCCAAGATCAAACTTTACTAAATCTTCAAAATATGCTGTAATTTATTCTTAGAAGCAATCAATGAGTTTGTGTAAACATAAATTGAGATGCATAACCTTGAAGTGTCATAAAGGGACTCATTTTGGGCATTTTTTTTGTTTTTTGAAAGGTCCTTTTAAAAATTATCCCAGATTTGGGCATAAAAAAATGACTGGGGAAAAAAAAAGACGTCTAAGCATTACGACTCCTGCATTAAAACTTAATTTTTAAATTAATATCCCAGAAAAATCTCAGTCTGGAATGCAAAATGTATTATAAAATTTCAAAATGTGTTAAATAAGGAGAAGTAACAGGAGGAGAAGATGTAAAATGTATTTTGTCACTGAGAAGAAGGGACAGTCTCTTCCTAAGGAAATACGTTACATTCTGCAGTGTTAAACTCCAGCTTATGTTTTTATAGATCCAAAAAATTTAATTTTCAGTTTTGATTTTGCATAACTTAGATGAGTAAGAGGGAGGGAGGGAGGAAGAGGGAGAGACACGGGTAATAGGCAACTAAGTCTAGTTGCCTGATTGCCCTGTGTTTCCTTTTACCCTTCTTTTTTCACCCAGCACCTAAGCATCCAATTCACCCTTCTGATGATAGATATTCATGAGGCATTTGCACAAAACCCCACAGCTCTCTTGTGATACTGATGTGGTGGTGGTGTTTGGGAAGAGGTGCTTTGCTTACTTAGAGCAGTGTTACCATAAAGAGATACTCCCTGCAAGGGCTCGAGTAGCCATTTTCACGTGGAAATAATGCATGTATTCCGGGCATCTGTATATTCCCTTTTGTGAAATACATGCTATTGCATTTTCACATACGTATGCATATGTCCAGCCATTTGTGTTAAAGCTTTTTAGCACCCTCCGTCTCACACATGCTCACAGAAAAAGCATATGGATTGTGCCAGATACTTTCAGTTTCTCTAAGGTGAAGTGCTGAATCTGTAGGTTTTGCTCTGTAGGTCTTTCATAGCCCGACTTACTGAGATTTGCAAAGAGCCGCCTTTGTTTTATTTTTAACTTCACTATTTTGGTGTCTTTCTCAGTCAATTCTGTTCTCATTTTTGCTGTCTTTTATTTCTGGGTACAAGCATTCATACAACACAAGAAAACTACAGTTTGGGCATGGTACATTCTGTGCTGTATTTATTTTCCTGAGGTGTTTATATACTGGGAAGAGGAACCTTAGAAGAGTCCGAGTATGAAGTTCATGTTCAGTGCTTCAGATCAGAGTCATGAATCCAAAGAACTGTGTGTTATAGGTAGACTTTTTGGGTGTGCATTTTTATTTTTTTTTTACGATTTCCAGACAGTATATCTGTGTGCATTTTTATTTTTTTTTTACGATTACTCTGATAACTCTTTGGCAGATCCCTTATGAAAATAAACTGATTATAAAGTATGAGCTCTTTCGTCCCTTTCAGAGTTTGTAATTAATATTAAACATGGTATGGTCCAGTTTTTAGTTTAGTTGTGTTTTCCTGTCTTTCACATCGAGGAGGCTGTAGTCTGCTCTCTAATGAACTTACAAGATGCTTGTATCAGTTGAGTAATGAACATAACCCAGGAAAATGCATCATCTACTGAAGTGCCTAAGGGAAAGATAGGAAAGGTGACAGTGCATTCTACTAGAAATTGCCTGCATTTTGCCTTGGTTCTTGGAGCCTTGCTCTTTTGGGTTAGACCTTGACTCTTATCCCCGTGCAATAGATTGCTGTCACCTCACCACAGAAAAAATGTGCATTCCTAGGTCTGAGTACCAGCAGAATTATCCTAGTTAAAAGCATTGGAAGTGACATTGGAAAATGTCATCATACATAGAGCCCTCCTGCACTCTAGAAGTTATGGTAGCATAAAATGGGTCCTCTTACTGCATCAGCAGTTTCAACCCTTGTCTTATATAATGCAGACCAAGTACAAGAACTGAGGGAAAAATAATGCACTTAATATTTTTTTTTCCCCCTGTTGTTTTGGAAGTCCCTAAAAGTATTTCTTCTTACTTGTATTCTGAAGCTCCTTCCCAGCTTCTGCCTGGGACATTGTGTGTGATACTTATCTTGGTATTTCTTTAGTGACACTATCCTTGATCTCCAGTGTTACTAGAAGCCAAGATTTTGATCTTATCCCTCCCTCCCCACCTTCCTCAGGAGAAAGTAATATATAAGGCTCTCCAACATCAAAAATCATCATATGTGCCATCCGAAAAAAAAAAAACAGGAATAGCTTTTTCCACCAAATCTCCCTTTAACGTAGTCTTGTTAGTATGAGCATCTCCTCTTTCAAATTAGCAGCTAATTTGCCTTCAAATTATACTGAAGGTAATACAGGCAATTCTATGTGATGCCACCGGGTGACTTCTGGATTCATACGGGCTGTAGTTGCTTTTGGGATGGTTCCATGACTAGCTGTCTTGAGGACTGTTGTTCTATTTCCTCTTTGTCCATTCTGGTAGGAGAGCCTATTCACAAATTCAGACTCACGTATGTGTCCAGATTTGTGAAAGTCCTGACCAACCTGTCTGCAAGATCTTCATTGATTCAATATTAATCCCATGATCGGAACTTCTTTCAATTCTGCTTCTCCCAGGGGTGATTCAGATGTAAGACAAATCCAGCTAATTAGTCACGGTTATCCCAGTAGACAGTTTAATTTCAAGACCTCTTATGTCCCTCAGAATAATACTTAAGACCTTCTCCTGTGTTTTAGGTATGCTTTTTGAAGGATTTAGGTCGGCTTCTGTATTTGTACCACGAGTTCCAGCATCATGCAGTTTGCATGCATGCTATCTCTCAGAACTGAAATGTATTTTTTCTTACCTATGGAAAGATATTCTTGCTAATAATGAGAAGACAAGCCTGTGTGGCTATAGCCTGCTTTGTTTCTGTATGGTGTGCAGATTGTTGTTATTCTTTGAGCTACCCTTTAATTGGACTCAGACTACTGCCGTTACACTTCCGTATTTTGTAAAATTTTGTATTTTACCATCACAAATATGATGGTTTAGGCAAGCACTAATGCAAGGTAGGGAAGGGGGGTGCTGCAATTATGTGCTGCACTTTTATTTTAAAGATGAGCAAAGGTGCTGCTGTGCAAAGCGGGACAAAGATAACAAAAAGCCATGGGGTTTTTTTCTTATTTAGATCCAAGATAAACCCAAGAATTGCTGTAATTTACAGCAGTTTTCGATGGATAGTGTCACAGCACAGATTACTGTGTGCGGTGAAAATGTCCTCTCCTGTTGTATCACTGACATGACTCCTACCCTACCAGGAATATTCTGTCATAACATCTTAAGTCATTTTGCAGTTTCTTAAATATAGTATCAATATCTTACTCCCAGCAATAGCGTACATTTCCTGAGCATCTCGTTTGCCTCCCCACATTACAATCCTCAGTACTTTGGTACTGCTTCTACTTGGTCGGTCTGTGCAATATCAGAACAAGAGACTGGACAAATTCTTTTGTGATTGTTTTACATCTACAAACTGATTCAAGGCAGGTAGAGAAATTTGTGTTTCACTGAGTGTCCCATATTTTCAAATTAGAAACATTGCTATAACATACTCTTTTCAATTGACCTGTTTTTAATAGGTAAGAGTTTATGTAGCTTCCTAGGTTACTGCAGGGGTGTAAAACTTTCAGAGGCCAAAAAATGTTTTATTTATAAAGTAATCTGAAATTTGAGGAAAAAACCCCATATAAATATTATAATAAAGGTAGTACCTGGATTTTTAGGAGAGACACGAGCTGTGATTTAATTCACCTTTGATCCCAAGTAGATGCCATGTTCCCTGTAATATTTCACTCCAAGTTCTGGTGCATTTCCTAGCAATTCCTAAGAAGCCAATTGTCAAGTTACCTGAAGCAGAAGATTCAGATGAATCTCCTTTTTGGCATTTAATGACTGCTGGCAAGAAATATGCTGTTAACTCAGGCCTGACCACTGGATTCTGGAGAGCTGTGAATGAAGGGCCACAGGGCAGGCAGGCAGTCTGTTACTTTTGTCTTCCTTTTCTGGGCAATCGCCAGTGGGAGTCACTTTCTGGCTAAGATTCTGGGTCAACAAGAATTATTTCATTGTGTATAAACCACCATTACACAGATTTAATCCATCGCTCACCAGTCAGGACACTGTTAATAGCAGGGGCAGCGGTTATTTGGGTTTTTTTAAATGTTTAAAAGGCTTATGTATGTGTAAGGCAGTACAAGCCTTGATCAATACTTACTGGATAACTGTGTGGAATACTGGAGAGAAAGAAAGAGTCGCTCTCGTTTAACCTGTTTGGGAAGACCTCCAATGATAGTTATCTCTTTCTGCCTTACATTTCACATCTGTTCTGTGCTCTGCAAGGAATATGATCTTTAAATGTAATTTCATTTTGGTTGGGGGGAGAGAATTTTTGGAAGACGTATTACTAGTTTTCCTATTTTCAGGCAAAATTGTGTGAATATTTTATAGCAGTTAAGTGACTAAGATTTCAATTGGGAATGTTTTCATTCCTTGTCATTCTCAGAACATCTGTGAGTAGTTTACAGTAAAATTTGGCAGTAAGCCACAAGGATTTGAGTTTCCTAGTTATATAGGAGATAGTTGATCAACCTAATTAACAAAATAATGTTTTTCTTCCAATTCCATGTGCAATTTTGAAAAAAAGCAAGAGTGCATTTTAATGTGTATGTAACAAAACTGACTGAGGCTTGCCTTTGAATGGGTAGGTATTCAGAAGGGAAACCATTTTTATTGGTGGCTACAGTGAGAAATTTTATAGGTGTGGGTTCAAGACATTCAGGAAAACTTTTTAGTACTTTGTAGTCCAGTTGCATGAAGAATCTTGTGTATGGTGAGCGCACTGAGCCCCCCCAACTCCTGTATGCCGGCCAGGTTGTGGTCTGTGCCATTTTCATGAAATTACTGGCTCGTTTCTATTCTAGCACAGTCTGATTTGTTCCCCCAATTGCTCTTCCTGTCAGCCAGATCCTGTGATTGCAACAAATAGAGAAACTAGGAGAGGAACAATTCTCATGTTTCTCAGATAATATTGAGGAAAAGATGGAAACAGATTAACTGGAATGTGAAGAGGTGCATTGCGAGATGAAGAAGTGGTGACACAGTACACTGAAACACTGGAATCAGGAATGCAGAAAAATGCAGAATCTGTGAAAATTCAGTTTCACTGAGCACTCACCTTTAATGAATGCTCTCACCTCTGTTGCCCCACTCCCCTAGTTGTCAAATGCGAATAACAGCACTGGCTTACCTAGCAGGTACCATGAAGATAAATTCACTGTTTTTCAAATATGCATCTATCCCAGCATTGCGATGCATAAGTAAACAGTATGCTGAATAAATTTAGGATCCACTGAAAATAAGCTACTTTCTGCATTGAAAGTATCTTAACACTTATCTCTATGTTGAATCATAAATCTTATGCTTCAATATTTGTGTCTGTGTTTCTAGGTAATAAATCCAAAGAAAAAAGGAAAAAAGAAAAAGTATGTTAATTCTGGAACAGTAAGTAAATATATTTTATGTTATTGGATGCTTTGCTTTTCTATTGAAACGGAGTTGACTTGTAATTTAACAGGATTAGAATAGAATTTTCTGTGAAGGCCACAACAGTAAACTATTTACTGTTATACAGCATTTATTTTCAGATTTTTTTTTAATTTGAAGAGTCTGATAAAAGCTGTGTCCAAGTGTGCTGTTAAATTGCCAATGATTTCCAAAATGAGTTATACCAAAATTTCAAATTCTTGAAATTACTGGACTAAACACTATTAATTTTTATCTGCAACATATCTGCATTTTCAAAAGGCAATTTTCTTTCTAAGTTTAACTGCTGAGTTAGCATCAGTAAAAGCTAGTATGCTAGAGTCAACGTTTTTTATTACCAGCAGATTTTTGTAAATTTATGTTGAAAGTTCTGTTAGTGTAGTTTGGGATGAGAGTTTAATGTTCTTTTGTTCATGTTCCATATTCTGTTTTATGAACCATTTGCTAGCAATGCAAATAATACCCTTCAGCACTTTCTCAACTTCTGTGTTCTGGCATCCATGATGTTCAAAACATCATTTACAAAAAAATGAAGATAAATGTTGAAGAATTGTATACTGGAAAACCTAATCAGATATAAGATATGTTTTTTGAGAACACATCCACCATGTGTGTTTTTTTCCACGTGAGCAGTTCCACTGAAGTCAATAGGGCTGTTTTCACTCTGAACTGTAGCCTTGAAGGAATGTTTTGTCATTCTCATGTTCTTGTATAAATCTGTTCATCAGTAGGAAAAAAACCACTTATATTATACCTCTGCTTTAAGTTGTAAAAAATAGGCAGAAGCAGGTTGTCCGTGAAAATTTGCCATACAAGATCTTATTCACTAGATAATTTTTTTTTTCTGACATAATCCTTTTACTACAATTTAGTGTGTTAAAATAAAGTTCTATTATGCTAAATTAGTGAGTCAGAAACTTACAAAGTGATTATTTTATATCAATACTAAAAGTAAATGTACTCAAAATTGTAAGTATGAAATCTGGGTTAGGGTACAGAAGAGCAAAATAGCGTTTACATGTTCAATTTTCCTGTTGATTTGGGTTTAAAATATTTTAACACCTTCACATGTATCTCTGCATGCAAAAGAACATTCTTTACTCATGTTTGAACAGCCAAAATCAACCGTGTCTTATCCTTTGTCTCAAATTACATGGAAATTTCCAATAAACAATTGTCAGCAATTTTCTTCCTCTTTCTTTATCTACGAATGTTCTCTACTGTTGGTTTCATAATTTCTTTTCTTTGTCAAGTCCTCTTTGCTCCCATTTGCCCTTACTTCTTAGTCCTTCAGGCTTCCCTTATGCTTCTCCAAATTGTGACTTTCCTCTGTGTTTGTCTGCAGTTTTGTTTTTCTTTTCCCTGTCGTTCACCCAAGATATTCCTTATCCTACAGATTTCTAAATTTTCAAACCAGGCACCAAGACTGTCATTCTAACTAATAGGAAGTTGGCTTCTGGAAAACTTTAAATAAAGTGGATATAGTTCATTGACTGCTATCTCACTGCTGCTTTTATGGACTGTGTACATACAGTAGCCATCTCAATTCATGATTACTTAAGGGGTCATTTTCAATTCCGACAGACAAACTACATACTAAGCAGAAATGTTTCAGAATACGTTTTTCGTTTCAAAGAACGCAAAGAAGTTAAATTTAAAATTCACTGTATAAAACTCAGAACATTGCTAGTCATTGTCTGTATGGAAGTAAACACCAGCTTTTTACTAGATTTTTGCATTCTTGGCTTGCATCAATACTCAATACCACTTTTAGTGTGAGATAACAAATGACATAAATAATTGTAATTGACTTATTTAAACAGTGTCGAAGTACTCATAGAATAGATGCATTATTACATAGCCTGTCTAGCCTCTAATATTGATCTGTAGATGTAGTGCACAGTAATCAGAAGACATGCATGTGGTAGCCTGTCCTGGAATACAATCTTCCATCCCTTACCTTTTGCTTTTAACCAAAAGCAGTTGTAGTAGACTTACAAATTTGTCTCTTCCCTTTCAAGAACTGGCTATTGAAATGGTTTCATTTTTTTTTAATCTTCTTTTTTCCCCTAATACTGTAGGAAATTATGTCTTAAGGATAGAGCTCCAAAAACATTGTGCTTATGTCTCTACTTGTTCAACTGGGAAATGACAATTCATGTCTGACTCTCTTTTATTTGCTTTCAGGTAACATTGCTTTCCTTCCTAATTGAAACAGAAGTTTCATTCCTTGACTATATTAAAGGCGGGTATGTGATTGGCAACAAACCTTTCTTGTTTTCACAGTCTCATTGTAATTCACTAATAATTTGTGTATGTACTTTGCATATGATGACTCGAAGTAATATCTATAAAGAGCTGTATTGTTTCCTTATTTTAGAGTCTGTACTTTCCTACATAAAACCTGCAGATAGTTATTGACGTAAGTTAAGTTATGGAACTTCGCTTATGATGTTGGAATTGGTGTTAGTACTAAAACACTGAGATTGAGTAATAACCTCTGATCAGCCAGTGAAAACTGAATTAACCAAAAGGGAATTATCTATATTCTATTGAACTAGTAAAATGCTGGTTTATTTCTTCTGATTGCACTGACCTTTGGTGCATTTAATATTGGCATTTATTTAGACCCTTTCACTTTCGAAGGCATTTTTTCAATACTAATTATGTAAAATTTATGACACATTCAATTTCTTATTTATCGTCATTTTCCCAAAACGGAAGTAGAGACAGAAGCATCAAATGGCTTACCCTAGAACATGCCTGGAGATGGGATCAAATCTCAGAAATTCCTGGCTCTTAACCTCCCTGCCGGAACACAATTCTTCTCTGAGATAAATGGAAAGAATTTTTTATACATTCCTAGGCACTTGGTGTGGATTTTTGAGGGATACAGTCTGAATATTCATTCCACATTTATTTTAGAGCATTGATTACCTGTGAAGAAACAAGTTACTTTTTTTGTGCCAGTCTTCAACCAGGCTTCAGCTGAAATAAAAAAGAAGTCTGTGTTGTGTTTTGGCAGTAGCATTATAAGGCTTTGTCTTTGTTCCCAACAGTGGTAATCCTACAGATGAGAATGTGCTTAAGGTTTATTCCTAACACATTCATCATTATAGTTCATTAAGTTAAAGTGACGCCCCCAGTCATAATTGTTAGCTACAGAGAAACTGTCAGTAAGCTATCTCGACTGCCATTGTGTTCAAGGTTTTAAAAAACCACAACCTGAGGTTGTACTCCGTACTGAAGCGATAACTTGCAGAGGGAGCAGATCATTGTTAAGATGTACTCCAAACTGTTGGCCTTAACCCATGGGCTGCTGCAGAGTGTAATTTTTTTCTGTCTGAAGGACTAACAGCCTCTTTGATGTTTCAGTTCTCCCAAATAGTTAAATTTTAAAGTTAGCAAATCCAAATTCACTGCTGTTCGATCTCCATCCAAGAAAGCAAATATTTTCACTAAGGGTGAATTCAGTCTGTTGTATATCTCAAAGCACTATCTCTTTTGGCTCATTAAGATTAAACCTGACAAGAATATGTTATGCATAATACTTAAAAATGGTAATGCTTAATTAGGGTTTTTAACATGGATGTAGCCATATTCTCTTTAAAATTCTTATTCAGTATCTTTGGAGAAATTTGTGATTTGATTTGCTCATTTGCTTGCTCCTTGGTAGCTGAACATACTTGCTCATTTGGATACGATGCAGAGCCTCTGCAACATTTCAGATTTGACTGTTTTGTATTACAATGTTGTAATGGGAAGGCAAACCACAGATCCGGGTCAGGCCCAGTGACTGCCAGGCAGGCCCACGGTGGACGAGGCAGGGAGGTCAAGCCAGAAAGTCAGTCTATGGGTCAGGATCTGGATTAATGGAGACCATGGCTAGGTATGGGCTTGCCTGAGCTGGAGACCCACACTCCTCTGAGTAATAGCTCAGGCAGAGACTGAACGCTAAACTGAAATGGGGCTCCTGAACCGATGGGGGGTGGGGTGTGTGATGGAGGGCCGAGGTGAGTCTGTTTGGGGCCGTTAAAAGGCTTTTTAGTACTCTAAAAAGTGGACCCCTGAGTGTACACTTTGTTCTAGGATGCTTCCGGACTGCAAACTATCAGTTCTTCTAGAATTGCTATGCTTACCTCCAGTTCCGTTCAGTTAACTGGAAACACTGCTGCTGGAATACTTCTTGTCTATGTTGCGCTCTGGATCCTACAGTTTCTCCTCAGAGAGGATTTAATTCAGTTGTTGATGGCATTTGAATGTGTTACAGTTTAGCAAAGGTAAAACTTCCTAATGTATGTCAGTCATGCTGTTAAGGTACTACTGCATATTTAACATCTGAAGAATATGTTGACTATATACTATAAAATTCTATCAGCGCTTTTGCTTGACAAGCTGTTTCTGAGGCACCTAGATTGCCATGGTTAGGAAACCAGTTATTTCTGTGTTTCTGAGTCCATTTCCAGTGGTCAGTACAGCTTGTTGTGCCTGCTTTGAATGACTGTGAGCAACAGATAGAGAGCTACTTGAGATAACAGAGAAGGACTTGGAGCATCAAGTACTTGGAGCATTCTGGATGTGAATTCTGTATGAACAGTCGTGGTCCATCTGTAATGGAGCCCTTCTGATTTGTGCAAGTTTTCTGTTTTTACTAGAGAATCGTAGAGTTTGAGAGAAACGGGTTACTTTTATTAGGACTGCTGTGACCTTTCTCAGGATCATTCCTGTTGTGGACTTTAACAGAAGTAGAAAATGGCCATCCATCCAGCCATCCATCCATCCATCCATCCATCCATCCATCCATCCATCCATCCATCCATCCATCTTTACCAAAAGTTTGTACTGAATGAAGTATATGTATATACAAATGCATGAAGAAACAGTTTTACCTCTAGTGTAGCTGTTTGTTCTTTGAAGTGTGTTGTACATATATGCTACAACCATCTTATTCCCTATTCATTCAAAATTCATCTCTACAAAAAGAATGTGTATAAGGAACTAAAGAATTAAATTTTATATCTAAATTTGGAAAGAAAAGAATATAGTGGGTGGATATGTAATCTTTTTAGGGTGGTTTATCACATTTCTCACTGAGATGTAACAATATAACTTAATAAACCTAATTATCTACAATCTAAAGACAAATAATAGAAATATTGAATACAAATAATACTTTGTTGTCCTTACTGATATTTTCTGTATATCTCTGTAACTGGAAGTCAAAGAAGACCTGTGATATTAATAATTACTGCTAAAATTTTTTTCGTCTCTTTTGTATAAATAGAATATAAATCAGTGGAATACTCTGTGCTTAAAAGTATAAGCAGTAATACTTCCTGTTTAATTATTTTATATAGAATCCTGTTTAGTGGTTCAGGCAGTTATTTTTATGTACATGCCAGTGAAAACTGTAGAAGTACTCGTATAAAATGTTACCTACCTTTCTGCAACCTATATACAGTTTTGTAAACATGACCAGGAGGCTGATACTCAGTCATTTTCTTGGCTTCTGTCTGCCTTTGTTCATCTCATTTAATGCTACTACATATCAGTTGCAGTCCAGTTGACAGATTTTGAAGGAAGGGGAAAGAGAAGATTTTGTCATTAATCAGTCTGTTTTCCCATCAAGTATGTCCTCCAAAATTGCTTTTTTAGTTCCCTGTTTTTCTTCCTTTTAGTTAGGCAAGGGGAAGAAAACACTGATTCTGCAGTAGGCACAATATTGGCTCTTTCATAAATGGATGCTTATGAAATACTTCATGTTCAGAACTTTCATTGTAATTGATTTGAGGTGTCTAGAAATAATACTGATTTAATGGAAATCTTGACAGCTTTAACCAGGACAAATTGGGATTACAGTATTGATTTCATTTATGTTTTGAGTCTGCATCTGTTTAATTGGGATATTCCATTATAAGTATCATCAATATGACTGTTGTTTTTTTAAAGACCTTTGACGAATGATATAGAAGTTTGTCCATAAACTCTAATTTTGTTTTAGTACATAACACTGGATTTTATAGCAGTATGGCAGGAAAGAGGTGGATGTCTCTTTCGCATCTAAATATTACATCAAATGGTGCCATCTTAGTAGCTGACTTTTCCTTACTTCTTGATACTTAAACACATATTTTTGCCATACTGACCTTCCCACATTTTAAATAGGTACATTGAAAATTAATGTTTATTTCAAAATCAGATTTCTCCTGCCACTCACCAATTAATAACATATTCCTATCAAAACACCCCCAAATGTATGAATAAGCTCAGGAATGTAAGGGATATGGCCTTGAAGAGGAATGCAATTGAAATTATCCTGGTTTACAGGAATGAATGTCAAACAGTTAGTTTATAGTCTGCTCTGGTTTTGTCTGGAGGAAAGACCAGGAGCCAAAAGGCTGCAAGACTTAGTGAACAGAAAGGATATTTCTGTGCAGAAGCTTCTAGCCTGTTTGACTTATTAGAGTAGGGAGAGAGCTAACAAATTACTCTAGGCATTTGTAAATCAGTAAAATACAGGAGCTGAGTCCTTTTGCAACTCAAAAATATTAAGTCATCTCTTCTGTCTGCAATTAGTGGAGTATCATAGGAAATATTTTCCTCCCATCATGTTAAAAGCCTTACCTTCATCCAGGTTTTTGGAAATGAACACCCACACGTTGTTTGGGTTCTAAGAGCTTTGGACATACATTTTAAACTGAATGGTATTGAATCATTGATGGTCAAAATGGAAATTTAGAACTCCTTTCATGACAGCTAACCAGTACACCATAATGTAATGGCATGCATACTTGATGTTTGGAGGAGACCTGGTGTGAGATACAGTTATGAAGCAAGGGCTGCCATAGCTACATATTTTGGAGGCTTTAGCATATCTTTCTTGTATCCTTGGTGAATATTAAGGAGTAATAAGACTATATAAGAGGAAGACCTTGTAGAGCCTTTATCAGAAAAATCTTTTTTATGTTGATATGACATTTGGCCAAACAAGCATCTGCAGAGGGGAAATGATAAAATAACTGTCGCTGGGGACTTAAATGCCATGGAGAGGATACAGCCTCTTGGTAGTCTTAGTTACTCCATTAGCTCCTTTGTAGAGTTCTGCACAGTAAGTTGTCCTCAAAGCTTCAACAGCTCCCCCCTGCTAACAGACCAGCTGGTTGTCACTCCGAAGCCACGGGAGAAAATTTGTATTTTGTTCCAATGTACTGTTTAAAAAACCCTAATCGTTACCAATATTATCAAGCCAGTTAAAAGCTATATCCAGGCTTAGTTTGTTGCCTTATATATACCAGTGCTGACAGAGCTCTTATTAAAAGATGATAGGTTTCACCTTGCTCTCCCAAAGAAATAAAATGGCTGCTCTGTGGTTGTGAGGTGAAGATTACCGTTCCTTTTGAGATACTTTCTTCATTTCTCATGGTAGTTTAGGGTAAAATTACCTGTCCAGGTATGAAATCGATCATGTCTTTCTATACCAACTAAATTCTTGCAGAGTAGTAGTGATCTATCCGGCTCTGAATCCATAAGGCACATTGCTGTGCTTGGATAGTCTACCTGAGTTCTCCCTTGGGACAGGACATTCAGCAGCTCAGCCTGCCTAGCCCGGTGGCAATGTTTTAGCGGCTTTTGTACAAAGCCTCATTACCTTGCAACATCACTGATCACTTTTAATGTAGCTCCTTGGAGTACTATACAGCTGGAAAAGTGGGGACACAGCCTTAGCCAAAGAATTTCCTTATCAGAAACAATAACTTTTGTTATCTTGATGTGTTTTAAAATTTGCGTCATTTAATCAGGCCTCTAAATGTGTCTCAAAGACTTCAATTTTGTGTGCTTTTTTAAATTTGGAGCATCCTTATTCTGATTTAATGATTTTTCAGCTAATGTCCCTTACACAAAATACAGTAATCAATAATGTTATTAAAAAAAAAAGTTCTTGTTGATGAATGTTAATACGTTAATAGTAACAGTAACATGTACTTGATACAACCTAAGAATTAGTCTGTTAAAAGGAAATAAAACATGTAGTAGAAATAAAAGCAGCACAGTGGACTTGCAGATATATTCATTACATTTAATTTGGTTCTAGAATAACATGTGTTGCCATGAAAACACTTCTTAAAATGTCATACAGATTAATTTCCCAGTCATCCCATTTGGCTTCCAAAGTAGTTGTATCTCATGTTTTCATGACACAGCTTTTAAATTAGCCTTCCTGGATTAATGTTTTAGTTATGCCTGGTTAATTTTTTCAGTCCTCATGACACAGTAGAGAAATTAATACCTTTTCCTAATAATCTTTCACACAAAATACACATGTTCACAATATTACAGCTGATTTTGAAAATATTTTCTCTAGTGGTGCTAATATGAAGTTGAATTGTTCATTTGAAAGACCCAGTTTTGTGTTCAAAAAGGGTTTAATTACATGTCGATAATTTTGACAAGGGTTGACCTTTATTTTGTACCTTTTTGCACTTTATTATTCCTTTCCTCAGAGGCCACGGGTGCCTTGTGTAACTTAGGCTTCTATGTCTCTTTTCCATGAGATTGTATTCTCAGAGGGATGTTTCTGATATAGAATCATAGAATCATTTTTGTTGGAAGAGACCTTTAGGATCACCATTAACGTAACACTTCCAAGTCCACCGCTAAACCATGTCCTGAAGCACCACATCTACACGTCTTTTAAATACCTTCAAAGACAAAGGCTCACCCCCTCCCCCGGGCAGCCTGTTCCAATGCTTGATAACCCTTTCTGTGAAGAAATTTTTCCTAATGTCCAATCTAAACCTCCCCTGGCACAACTTGAGGCCATTTTCTCTCATCCTGTAACTTGTTACGTGGGAGAAGAGACTGACCCCCACCTCACTACAACCTCCTTTCAGGTGGTTGTAGAGAGACATAAGGTCTCCCCTCAGCCTCCTGTTCTCCATACATATGTTGTATGATATATGAAACAAAATGGACATTAAAAACATAGGGTGATCACAGTGCAGGTTTGCCCTAACAGAGTTTGTTCTAGCTTTCCTGGTTCTCTGTAAGACATGAAGGACATTCTCTGTGGTCATGAGTCCATATAGAAAGTGACAGTTGCATGAAGAGTGGGATCCAGTTTCCTGAACTATATAGGCATTTGATGCCATTTTAGACTCCCAAAAATTTCCATGGTGTAGTAAGTACCCTAGGGGCTCTAAAATAACATTAAGAACCTATATTTAGGAAACTGAAATCTAATCTGTGTATAGTTACCCATGAATTGTTGAAATCAAGTAACTGATTTAAGTTCTTGCTTGTTTTTGTATAGCAGTATCATCCAAATGTACATCCAGATGGAAACAAATTCTAGAGATGTAGACATCTGTTTTGATCTTGTTTTATATCATGATTTTTATAGTTGTCAAATTGGCAGATACTGTAATATTCATACTCTTCTGCTTGGACAAAAATCAGGGTCCAGATTACAGTGGACTGTAAACGGGAGAGAGAGCTTTTCTAGTTAACTAGATGGGTTTCTGTCATCTGGAGCAGTATGCATTTAATACAGATACACTGTTTTGAGGAATACTCCAGAAACTGATGCTGTCACTCATTACCTGTAGTCACATGAAAATTAACTTTGTTCTTTTTGCCATTTGATTTGCTCTAATATTTTTTCTTTTACTTTTGTTAGCCATTTTCCTTTTTAATCTTCTTTTTACTGTGCTTTCTCTTGTTTCTGTTTTGAATTCAGAATCCGTGAAACTATTTCTTTTTACCAAGTGGATCAAAATAGCTGATCCAGGAAATGAGTTTACAAATAAGTTTTGCTGTTCTTATGCAGAGGAAAAGCTGTTTGAGGTTTTTTTTCACAGTGACACATTCTTCAGTACGCTGAAGGATTTCTGTACTTGATGTTCCCAACATGTAATGCTTGGAGGAGTCTTGTTTTAGTCTTCAAACGTTACACCACACCAAACTCCTTAAAATTTAAGTATGGGGAGGTTATAGTCCAGAAGCAGTTTTGCTTTGCAGTGCCAATAAGGACTCTAAGCGTAAATCTAGAAATTATATTCTATTAGATGGTTTTTTTGTTGTTGTTTTTCCTAACCTGTTCTTATCTGAGGAAGACAATTTTTCTGCACACTATAGTCATGGTGGTAGAAAACTAGTTGACGTGCACTTCTTAGGATCTTTATTCTTACAACTAACTGACAGTGCAGAAGGACATTGTGGTTAAGAGGCCACAGGGCCTGACATTTGGGTGCTGATCAAACAAAATCTGGCTTGTGATGCCATTAAAACTTTTGCGGTGAAACTGCATAAAGTAGAATGCAGGAGTATTGGCAGAAAAATTCTCTTATAAAGCTTAGGTCTCTGAACTTTTCAGAGGTTGCAGCAGCTTTCACTGGGTTTTTTTTGTTGAAGTCCATATTGCGGCCACAGCAGTTTTAGACACATTCTTTGCTGACCATGTTCCAATGACTTTTCTTGATACTGTGGGTATTGGTTGGCATTTACCACTTTTTGGAGACAGAGTCCACCGGTAACCTAGCTTAGTTTGTGTAACCCTTGATCAGTACTATCAAATGATTCCATGTGATTTTTTTTTTTATATATATCCAGCTTTTTATGAAATAAATAGTATTTTCTCTAGGCACGTCAGGTTATTTGAGCAGTAAAACCACTATTGCAAGGCCAGATGTCAGATTGTTGATGTTTAATCTAAATGTGCATGAGTTAAATCTGTTCAGTAACATTCAAAGAGCTTTAATCTTTGCTAATTTGGTCATTAACTTCATAGTCACACACACTGAGAGATTTGAAGGAAGATATAAAAGACTCAATCTGAGTAAAAAGTCAATTTTCAAATTCATACAAACTCTTTTTCCTGATAGAGTCTTACTAGCTAAGAGGTTACCTCCAGAACAACAGTATTTTGTCCTGAAGGAAGCTGCAGAACAGAACTGCATTTAATTGGATTGTCACTCAGTAAAAGTCTATTAATGATGAATTTTTCTGACAATAAGTTTATGCTTACAACTGATCCATGCAGGATAATGGCTTTATTTAGCTACTGCTCCAAATGCAGATCTTCCTGCTTCCAGATTTTACTTTTGTCTTCCAAGAGATACCTTGATATGCTCAGTCAAAGTATTGACTATGTTCACACGAAAGAAATCCACTGCCAAAAACTAGGATATCCTGTCCAAAGATTTTATGCATGTCATGATTTCAAACACGTTCTGATTGAAGACACAGTTTTAGTATTAAGAAAAGGAGCAGATTAGTAAAAGCTACTTCCTTTGTCAAAGTCTTCCATGACTAGGGCTAAAATATGTCCAAGGAAAAATCAATATTACTGTTGAAAATGAATTAATTAAGTTTATGGTTGTTAACAACCTTATTAATGATTTAGGATTTTTCATAAGCAATGAAAAAAAGGAAGGATGGAGTAAAGTAACTTGTTTCAGTGTGTTAATAAAATAACGTTGCGTAGCTCTTGGCTGGAACCTTATAAAAGAGTATTTCAGTGTTTATTTCCTGTATTAGAAAGTCAGTGTCCTACAGTTTGTCCACAAACAATGTTATCATCTCTTGTTTATTTTTCCACATAATAATAAAACTATTAAATGAGATTTGTATTTGCTTTTTCTACAGAACCCAAATCAATTTCACAGTAGCTATTGATTTCACAGCCTCAAATGGTAAGAACAAAAATAAACAACTTGTGTATGTATATATTGTGTTCAGCTTTAAGTGTACATATGTGTGTTTGTATGTATCTACATCAGTATTCTGCTTAACTTCATTGTATTATTGATTATCTGTATGCCTGGCATCACCTGGAATCAGGATTCCGTTTTGCTGAGCAACAGAATAGAGGCCAATTCCTGTCCAGAAAAGTAGTGCAAACAGAACAGATAAAAATTGGAAAAGCTACATATAAAATTGAATAAGTAGGAGCACTTTGCAAATATTTGTGTACTTCTGATTTTTTTTTTGTTGTTTCTTTGTTATTGCTGGGAGAAAACTGGCTAACTTAGAATACCCCATTGAGAGGGGCAAAAAAAGGAGTTTCAGGTGGAGTGAAGCTGAAGTGGGGTGAAGCGGACAAAGGTTTTAATCCTCCTCCAAAGCTGCTTTTAGAATGTAATAATACTTCTGTAAATTTCATCTTAAAAGTGTATATCGTATTATAAAGTGACACAAATTTACAAGTCTAATCACAGTTTCTTACTGCCCTTTCAATGCTGAAGAAGTTTACATCTACTACTGTTAACCTATTGAAAATGTATTCAGAACATTGCATTTTTACCTGATAAAACCACAATTATGTTTATAGGAAACAAGTTCATTTTCTTTTCATGATCTTTTCTTTTCAATTTCTGCTTTCTTAGATTTCTATCATTTTTAAGACAGAAAATTTTGAAGTGATTCAGTTTTAAAGTAAATCTGATCCTTGCTTCAACAGGTAACCCTTCACAGCCTACTTCACTGCACTACATGAATCCCTATCAGCTGAATGCATATGGCATGGCACTGAAAGCAGTAGGTGAAATAATTCAGGACTATGATAGCGATAAAATGTTCCCAGCTCTAGGTTTTGGAGCTAGACTGCCTCCAGATGGAAGAGTATCACATGAATTTGCACTGGTAAGTAAATATTTATATATTGTTTGAATTTCTTTACTGCAACAAAATTTTGGGAGTTAAGGTTGCAGTCTTAAGCAATTACTGGACAAGTAAAGAACAGAGAATGTGCTAATTCTTCTGTCTAAAAGACTGTTTCAAAATTTTGCATCATAGTGAAGTTACTGAGAGAAATACAGAGTCAAGAAGTCCCTGTAGGCCAAAAATAGTAATAAAGAAAAGTAATCATCTTTAACCTCATCTGTAGCAGCATGAGAAACAGGTGCTTGAAAGACTTCAGACTGAAGCTAATCTATCTTAAGAAGCAAGTGAATCATGATCCAAGATGACCTTTCATTGTTACTGTTCTCTCTCATTTTCTGGGATCTCTTTATCTTTTACAGGCTGCTAGTTTAGAGACACAGAGATAACTAAGTGGACTATAAGCTGAGGCGACAAGAACAAATCTGAGGCTGGTCCATGTGCCTGTTATATTACAAACCTAAAATCTAACAGGATTTGCCAGAAAGGTTGATGTGTTATAACTGATGCTTGTGATTAGTGCAGATGTCTATCTACTTGCTTATTTTGAGTTTTTTGTTCTCTGAGGAGGATAAAGTTGTCAGAATTACAGCAAGTGTAGGTATATTGGGTGAGTTTTAATTAGATAGCAACAAAGTCATGGCAGAAGACTGGTGATTGTAGATGCGTATTTCTTCTGGCAGCCTGTGCTAGAAAACAATGCCCCACGTCTTATCTCAAGGAAAGGTTTTCCACATGGATAGTAATTTAAAACAGGTGCAATTGCAGATATTCATTTGAATCACAGACTTTCTTTGGACTTTCATGTAGCAAGTTCAAATATATTGATACATATAATCTTAAGGCTACTAAAACAGCAGACTTATTCCTGGCTACTTTCAGTTTTAAAAGTTGTTTCCAAAATTAATTCAGTTAATTCATGAGGCATTGTGCTGCTTTTACAGATGAAAAAAAGTCTTTGTTTCCTTCCTCCATATATAAACATATACAGGTGTCTCCCATTTAATGCTAAGCAGTGTTTTCAACACACTCTTAACATTGTAGATCAATTCCATGAAAAATCCCCTTTGCTTCTCTAGATTCTCAGAATGAGATACTGGCACATTAAGCCAAGGAGGTGGTGGCACATGAAGGAGGCTAGGTGGTTCAGAAGGTTTTGAAGCCTTATGTGAATCATTTGTCTGGCCTGATGTGGATCATTAATCTGGGATTTAATTTATATGTTTGTATTATCATCGGTAAATTGATATCCTCATTATATTATTGTTCCCAAAGAATAAGTTCCTTTCTTTATCTGTTTATACCAGGTAGAAAATCAGTTTTCCAATGCAGAAACGTTGTACCAAAACAATGAAGAGTTTATAGTTTACCTCATACTCACATCGTGTATGAACATCAGGATCTGGCAACCATTTCTTTTTTTCACATTTTTGAAATAAGAAATCATTGAGCCAGAACTGTGCTCCTGAACATGATTCCGATTTTACATCTGCCCTGTAATTCATACTTTAAATCCACATGGGGAAATGGCTGTTACTGTTGCATGTAAGAAAGACTGTTTAATTTCACTTGAGATGGTATTTATGTCTAGGAACCAGTTCCGGTGATTCAGACTGCATATAACATGAGGCTGCTCCTTCCCCAGGCAGTTAACACTCACAACCAGCCATGGCACTTACATTAGGCATTTGTGGTATCTCTCTGAATAGATCCTAGAATGCTTAGGTCTTTGCCATTTAAAAATATACACTGGGTAGTGTTCACTAACCTACATCATTTTTGCTTCATAATTACTTTTAGTGATTAACCATCTCTTATTTTCATTAGAATGGAAACCCTCAAAATCCATACTGCCATGGAATTGATGGAGTAATGGAGGCATATTACAGGAGTCTAAAATCTGTACAGCTTTATGGACCAACAAATTTTGCCCCTGTAATTAATCATGTAGCCAGGTAAGCATCACAACAGGTGCTTTGCAGAAAACTCTTATTTTCAGTACAACTGTCACATGTAAAAGGAACAGTTACATGATGCTAAACATTGAAAAAAGGTATTTACAGTTGTTTTGTTTATTCAGTGTAATGTGATTAACTTGTAGCTTTGAGTAGGTTGGAAGACCATGTGCTAGTATTATGCAGAATTTCATTCCTCTTTAAAAATAAATACAAGTGATCCAGTTGATCCACCCTGTGTTAAAATCTTAGGAGAAATCATAAAGAAAATTTTTATGAGGTCACTCTGTCATGTTCCTTTTTTGTCCTTTGGAGCACAGAATTTTTGCGTCACAAAAAAGACATAAATCTATCAAAAATTCATAAAATGCAATTTTTGAATGCATATGTAGTTCCTCTAATCTCAAAATGTTCAAGACCTCAACAAAATTTTCCAGGGTGCTCTGTGGCTACAATTCCCAGCTGGTAGTCATACTGTTAAGGCAATAGTACAGCAGCCACTGCTGGGGAGCCGCGATACTGTGTTATGCAACACCTCATCTAACTTCCCAAAGTAAAATCCGTCTTGTGTTTGTAGAATTTTCTTAAGGATAATGTTGCCTTATTTTAGCAGACAAGATCTTGACTTACAGTATCGTTCCATGTGTTGGTATAGGAAAAGTGGTATGGCTCAGATAATTTGGCTGAGTAACTACCTGAACAGATTTTATTTTATTTATAGATACAGAGAAAAAACTAATGTTTGTAAAATAAATCAGTAGGGATATGTAAATCATTGTACTGTTAATGTTTTATTTATGAGTTTGCAAAATATTAATTGTTGTAGCAAGGAATACGTATTTACTATCTGTTCTTGCTGTTGTTAGTTCTACAGTCCAATGAAAAATAATTTGCAAATTTTCTCTGCAGCATGGCTTGATAGTGGATTTCAGTTATTTATCATTAGGATTAGTTGTTCCATCTTCGAATCATACCATTCAAATTATGTACATGTGTGTTCCGTTGCTTCTCTTTAGAAACTAGCTGTCTCCTTTTAATCTTCCCTTTGACAGGGTCTCTCCAGTAGCAGTTTTCAGACTGTGAGGAAATACGCCGATCCTTTTGACAGCTGAATTCCATGAATGTGGCATTCAGTGTCTGCATTAGCCATGCTAACTAGAAGTCTAACTCATTGACTTTTCTGGCTCTTTCTTCTTCTTTAGAGTTATCATATCAGCTGAGCTGGCTGGTTCAGAATTTGGCAATTAACCTCAAGCCTCCTGTTCACTGCAAAAAATTAACGTTCATGGTCTAGTCATCAAAACATTGGCACAAGTTGGGTTCCTTTTCTCACCAGTTGTTTCTCAGGAATATTTGTCAACTTTTGCAGAATTACAGAACTCCGCCACCAGCATTTGTAGTTCTTCCACTGAACTTTTGTCTAAATATTAAGTTGTTGCAAACTTTGGAACCTCCTTCTGGTAGCAAGTCACACTACATTATAGTGGAAAAGATAAGTATCTTCATGAGGAGTTCTACTGCACGATCATCCTTAATACGATCCATGTACCAGTCCTGTTCCCAGTAACATCGTTTTCCTTCAAAGTTCGGTTTCTTGGCTATTCTGTTTACTCTTATAGACATGGTAGTAGAAATTATGATCTAGCCTGCAGTTACTCTTTGAACCTACTTTCAGTCTCAAAGGAATTTCTTCTTCCCCCATCCCTCCTACGTAAAAATGTGCCTCTGATGAAATCTCTGGAAACTGTGTCAGATATTACTATCCTGTTGTGATCTTGTAACTCTTCAGAATCTCTTTAAGCAGATAATGAGTTTATTAACTCTATGGGTAGGGGAAAGATATCTAAACTACACCAGAATCTACCTAGTGTCTTCTGTCATATCCCCTCCTCATACAAGATCTTTCTTGCAAAAGTCTTCAGAATATTGTATTATGTGGAAAATTTGAAATAGCCAAATTTCTATTCCATTTCTTCAGTGTAGGTATGTAGACTGTATTAAGTGCTCAGAAAGGATAATGATTTTTTATTTTACTCTCTCATCATCACTTATCACTGCAGTCATCAATGAAAAGATTATAAGCGTTGCGCAAAAAAGAGATAAAAGAAGTCTCCACATAGTAGGGAAAATGTATTCCACATTAGGTCTTGTTATTCTAGATATTTAACTATCAGTCCCTACTGCCAGCAAGCAACTAGAAGATGTTCAACAGGTTCATTGTCCATGTGGCTTTTCTACCCATCTATATCTTGGGGAGGAAGAAGGAGGAGTGTGATGGCTTTATGTGAGTTGTAGATTCCGATTCACACACATCCCTCCAAACTCTTGTAAATGTTGTGGTTATAGCATCTGATTTATTGGCAGTACTTACTTGCAAATGCACTGTGTAACATCAGAGTTAGAATTGTCTAAGCACATGCAATCGTCGTGAACATTATTAGAACATACCCTGTTCAGTGACGCAGGTCTTTTGCGTTCAGTGACCAGTAAGGTGAGTGAGTTCTTCGACGGTCATATTCTGTTGTTGGGCATATGTTCCACAGTATTCATGTGGAGACTAATTTTTCTTTTGTCCTGCTCTCCATACTACTCACTGCCACTTTCATTACGAGGTTCTCCTATATTTTACTTCTTCACAGCACCAAGAGCCTTCATGAAAGTAGTAACTATATTGGCTGCTGTCAAGTGAAGCAGCAAGTGGAGCAGAGTGCTCCATGCAAAGAGTTCTTCACTAACTATATAGGTCACTTTGACCCTTGGGAGTTGAAGATAAATGAACTGAAGTCTCAGTTTCTGGTATGCAGGCCATAGAATTCAGTGGGGCTTCTACAGACTTGCTGTCTTTCAGGACTTTCCAAATCTTCAAAAGCGTCTCATTTTCAAAGAGCAATTGCTTCTTGGGTCCTTCAGCTGAGCCAGGACTGGAGTGGCACTGGATATAGAATCACAGCACCATAGAATAGTTTGGGTTGGAAGGGACCTTTAAAGGTCACCTAGTCCAACACCCCTGCCATGGGCAGGGACATCTTCAACTTGATCAGGTTGCTCAGAGCCCCCTCCAACCTGACCTTGAAGGTTTCCAGGGATGGTGCATATGTTTTGTCTTGTATTTGTGTACAGCACAGGGAGAGGCTTGAGTCTCGAAAGGACATCTGTGGGTGGTGCAAAGAGATGAGTATCTAAGCCAAGGTTGCAGGGTGCACATTCAGCCATTTTACAAATGTGCACATAAATGTGAACTATAAATCTGCTAGTATGGTCAACAGTAAGTAACCTGTTTTTGTAAGCCAAAAAAAAAAAGAAATGTTTATGCAACGTGCTGATTCCTGATAAATTTTATTTGTGCTATAAAACCAACCATTCAGAAGTAATGTATTCCTTTCACATCAACTATGTTCCCCAGAGGTAATGACTATTAAATAACTTATACTTTCTAACGACTTATGATTCTATAAAGGACATTCTGTCCATGCTTCTCTTGGTAGTGAAACAGTTCCCATTTTTTACTGATTCAACACATGCAGATCATCAGTATCAATATTGTATTAGTTATGTTTCTAATATTCTTATTTAAAAGTCCATTTAAATTATTAATGTTTTTACTTTTGAAATCCACCACATAACGTTTCTTTATTTTTATTAGTCCTTAGTAGTCAAATTTAAAAAATACAGCTTCTTTTCATATTAGTTCCTTTGTATAAACTTTTTTTTTACTATTATTATGTTGTTTTTTCTTCCCTTAGGTATGCTGCTTCAGTAAAAGATGGCTCCCAGTATTTTGTTCTTCTCATTATTACAGATGGAGTTATTTCCGATATGGCTCAGACAAAAGAATCCATAGTGAATGTAAGTTTTGCTGAAAGTGTTGAAATGTAAAAGAATTATGTTTCTAGGAATTAATATTTTAGGCAATATACTAAATCAGGCACTAAATTTGTTCCATAAATTAACTGTTTTTTTCCAAACAGTAGAAGTTTATTATGCATAAAAACAAAAACAAGCCAAAAGTTGAATCTCAGCTTAATAGTGTTCGGTGGGAAATGATACTCTTCTGTCTAACACTGTATGTTCCCATGATTTTCCTTATCTGATTCTTGCCACCTCCTTCCTCAGGCACATCCCACCATGCAGTTTTTCTTAGTGAATTGTTCTTTTTCTTTCCAGCAATTGCAGACAACTTTGTTTGTCCCCACCCACCTGTTTAAAAACTGCCTCAGACTTCCTGATCCCAAACGGCAAGCATACCAGTCATCTGATTTCCTTCTAAATAGTCCCCTGGAATTTTAAAAATTCTTAATTGTGTCTCAGTTTCTGCATTATTTTCAATATTTTTCTCTCCAAAACTGCTATGCATATAATTAATATTTTGTATTATGAAGAGGTTCCATTTTGCTTTGGCCCCTGGGAAATGTCAGATGAAAGTACACACAGAAACAACTTCCAGACAGGATTAGAAAAGATCCATACCGATAGTTTTAAACATACCATGGTGGATCTAGTTAGTAGTGAAATTAAGGGTGAAAAGCCTGTATTGAAGTAATTAAGCATCATGTCAAAATGAGTAGCGTAGAATTAGGTGTTATATTTTTCAACACCCACTTTGACTACCTCCTGTAGAGATTCAGTACCATTCCAGTTTGTAGGCTGCACATGAAAATATTATTGAAATGTTCTGTCTTTCACTGGAGAGCAAGATGCCCTCAAGTTCTAGCCAGCAGCATGTAGACAGAGTCTGTGTGTTGTTTTTGTTCCCAAACCTGTAACTGTGTTTGAAGGTACCAGTTTACTTCCTCTGCCCTTCCAGCTTCCAATATTAAAATAGGATAAACTGACTCTCACTTTTAAAGGAGATAAACAAGCTTTTAGCTTAGAAGTTCATCCTCTAGCATAGCTTAGAAGTTTGCAACATAGCTTCTTTTAGATGAGCTTCTTTTAGGTGACAAAGAGGCTCCATGGAGAAAAAAGAGCAGCTCTTGATTTAACTCACCCCTCAATTTGAAGTCCGTAAGTAAGACACCAGCAACTCCAGTTGGCTGATACCTTGTAAGAGTAAGTAATTTGCCGCTAAGACATAAAGAAAAACCTTGTTTCCAGTAATAGTTAATTTCCAGGAATAATAGCTGTTAGTCTGCAACTGTTTGGGAACACAGCAGATGTGTTGTTAGCTTGGAATGAGTGG
The DNA here is from genome assembly GCF_000708025.1 of Charadrius vociferus. Classification (NCBI taxonomy): domain Eukaryota; kingdom Metazoa; phylum Chordata; class Aves; order Charadriiformes; family Charadriidae; genus Charadrius; species Charadrius vociferus. Next base: position 2,607,391 of record NW_009647942.1, on the reverse strand, counting down.
AAGTTTGGGAATATTTGCTGTCTTTTTATGAAGATGCATTCATTTTTCCATATACTTGCAGTGTTAGCGCAGTATGTCATGACAAAACTAATTAAATGCTATTCAATAGCATTTTTTTCAGCCTTAATAATATCTGAAATAATAAAAAGGGCGGTGATGTTCAATGCTACTTGATATGTATAAAGCTCAGGAAAAGTATATTTCATTTTTTAACACTAATTATGCTTTTAGGCATCTTTCTCATTACAGCATATATGTCAGACACATTCTGTTTTACCAAACTGTCTAAAGGTTATGCTGTCATTCAGGAAATGCCAACACTTAAGTTTATATGCAGAAGTTTAACTCTGTCTTTATACTGTCCTTGCCACTTCCTATTTCATATACATTGCATCACATAATATCGTGTCTGTGTGAGTAGGAATCTCTTTAAAGCATGTTTTCTTTACAATCAAGCAATAACCTGAAAACCAGAAGATGTTTTGTTCTAAGAAATGCCTTCATGTTCAAAAGTTTTCTATACTTGCTATTATTGACTTATGCAGAACACTGTAATTCAGTCTCAGTTACACTGTGTTTATGGCCCTTAATCACAGAATCACAGACTGGTTGATGTTGGAAAGGACATCTGGACATCACCTTGTCCAGCCCCCTGCTCAAGCATGGCCACCTAGAGCTGTTTGCCCAGGACCATGGCCAAACAGCTTTTACTATTATCTTCAGTAGCATATTAATATTTAACTACCAAGAGATTATTGATTTTTTTTTTTTCACTCTGCTACAAAATTTTAGCTCTAAGATTGACTATGTAGTTACACTTTGTGATGAATTTGCAGTCAATGTATAGTGTATAATATATAGTGGTGTAGAACATTAAATAGTGAATTATAGAATGGTGTATTTTCATTTTTTTAAGTATCACATTTACAGTAATTAACTGTAAATCTCCTGCTTAAATAAAGTTGGTTATATATGTAGTATTATGACAGATGAAGAATGGGAAATACTGATGATGTATCTAAAATGAGAATATCTTTTAAATGAGGGAGAAAAACACTTTTTATATTCCAAAGGAAAAATATAACAGTATGTTCTAAACCCACGACTTCAGAATTCAGTGAAGCAGAGTTTAATTTAGCAGAAAGTGTACATCTATGATGTTTAGCCAGGGTATACTCCTGTTTAAAATGATTGTAGACATTTCACAGTTCATCAGAATGTCTCAATAAGGAACAGTTGTCAACCCTGACATTTGGTAGATGCTTTTTTTTGTTTGTTACTCTCCTCAACAGAGGCAGTTTCAGATTATTTCTATAAACTAGCAGATATCTGGTGCTACTATCAGGGCAGGAGAATCCAACATTTACGATACTGTCTTTGTAATTTTAAAGTTTTTACAGAGAGTTTATTCAGGGAAAGCCAGATATAATTTTTGCCTTGTTTCATTGAATGAAAAAGATTAAGTAAAATTAAAAATCTTTCCATAAGTCTGTTCGATATCTTGCTTGCTTTATGGCATGGATGACTGACTTGAATAAAATTTCATTCATGGAAGAATTATAAGATACATATTGCTCAAATAGGTGATTTATTCTCTTGAGAAAAATTAGCATAAGATCTATGTAAAAAATAGTGTCACATAGTTCCCATCAGCTATGTAAAATCAAGAAACAGCAAAGCACATTTAAATAAATGTCAACTGTTATTAGGTACATATTTGCATTTATTGTCAGTTTACAAAAGTTTCTAAGATAAATTTGTCATCTTAGTTGTCATATTAATATTAAATCCTAACAGAGTTTGTTGTGTTTAATTATGATCCTGTATGATTCAAAGACTTTATAAGAAAAAAATAAATTAAAATAATCTGCCGTTCTGTGTTCATCCAAGATGTTTTATATTACTTAAAAAGACAGTTTACACCACTCAACTTTTTAGGTGGAAAAAAAATTGTCCTTTAAAACATCACTTCTGCATGTTTTTTATTCAGATTGTCCTCAGATCTCCCATATCATTGGCAGAGGTTATGTAATGCATTAAACCTCTTTTTCTTCTTTTGAAGGCTTCGAAGCTTCCAATGTCAATAATTATAGTGGGGGTAGGACCAGCAGAGTTTGATGGTAAGTGTTCTAGTGTTTTTCTTAGAATTTTTTATATTTGTTTACATTTTAGTAATATGTAGCTTTTCAAAAAAATACTGTTCTTTAAAAGAGCGTAATATGGAACAAGCAGTAAGCACTGTTGACATTTCCAGCTGGATTGATTGATAAGTCAGTATGATTACAAGCTGCCATGTGGAGCTGTGTAGCCCCTCGGGCTCTCTGTTCAAGTCACAGAACCATATGGGGGCTCAGCATTTACAGAGCTCCAGAAGATGAGTGGGGAAAAAAAAAACCACGGTAAAGTAAGTATACTCAAGTAACATTGAATTTCTTCAACACGGATATTTAGTTGCCTTGTGAAGTGTTAGTTGACTGGAAAAATTGATCATCTGTTCTTACTGCAGTAATAAAATACTGAGAAAAATAAATACATTTGAGGAGGTGATCTGGGTTAAACTGGGTTTCTCTAGATAAGAGGAGTGAGCCTTAGTCTGTAGCAGCATTGAGAAAATATTACAGCAGGAGAGAAATAACTAGGATTATTTGCATATTCTTTCATGTAACGTTCTGGAACACCGTTCTCTATTGCAATGACTAAGCTGCTTCCATGATTCGGCCTAATTTATTAAATGCCATTGTGTATATGACTGCACTATGAAATGTAGACGTTCCCTGTATATCCATTCCTCAAAGTTCTACGTTCTTTCTTTTTAATTCAAGTACTTCTGGTTAGATGGTATACCTTCTTTTGTACATGAAATATACTTAGTACTGCCACAGATGTATAATGTAAATAGTCACAAATGACTGTACCTATTAATTCTTGTACAAATGTTCTAAGAGTATGAAAACAAGAGGAAAAAAATAACACCAAAAAAAATAATTTGTTGGGGGTTGACTTTCTTATGCTTTTTGGCAAGTGGTATATTAGTGATAATTTTAAGTATCTTATTCCTTGAAGAAATTGTCCAGGTCAGCACTTACATGTCAGGTGATTGTATGCCATAAGCAATGAGAAAAGACATTTCTATCTTCATAAACGCATATGAGGGAAATTTGCAAGCTTCATTTTTACGCCTGAAAATTCCAACTGTAGTCATATGTTACTTACTTTTCTGTCCTTTGCTTTTTCCCTTTCTCCCTGTTTGTCCAGTCCTTGAATTTGCCCAGGCTCCCCTTAACTCATGCAGGACACATAGACTCTGTCTTCTTTTTACTTCTGGAGGTTGTCTTTGCAGACTTCTTGGGGTGTCATCCCTATTGCTTTTCTTATGGCAGGAATCTGTTTGGACTGCAGGATACATTTTCCATCTCTGGACCCACAATCCTTGAGTATACTGCCTCAGTGAAAATCACCTATTAGATGTGTGCCAAATCTGTAGTCTCTCAATGCCCAAGAGGGCAGAGAAGTGACTTTTCCATCTCCAGAAATTCCTTCTGGAAAAAAACAGCAGACTCCATGTCTGATGTGGTCGCTGAAGAAGTGTGTGTGTAAGAGGGTGTATGTTCCGGGCATACTGTCTTACAATTCAAATGCCAGTCAAGCCCCAGTTCTGCTGTAGAGAGACTAAGCTACTCCTCTCCAGGTATCACTGCCCCCTAGATCTTCCAGCCCCTGGGGGCTACCAGAGGGGTCCTTAAAAGTCTGGAGCTCAGACATTTGGCAGAGCGTTACTTAAGGGTGTGGGGATGACTATAAAAGGTCAGATCAGGCGTCTGTTGTGACCAGTATTCTGTATCTGACACCGACATGGGTGGTTAGAGAATGTTAAGAACAGAATAAGCAAATATGATACTTCCCTGAATACTGTTTTATATTTGAATTTCCTGTGCTTTTTGTCTATTTTGGATATTTGCAGTGGATCTCTCCTTCAAACACTTGTTCAGTCTCCTGGTTTGAACACGTGTACATTTTTTGCATCAACAGCATCATCTGGCAATGTGCTCTGCAGACCTACTAATTGGTTTTTTTTGAAGAAACATGCTATTTTGTTTGGCTTGAACTTGGCTCCTGATAGCGTCATTTATGCTTTCTAGTTCTTGCATTGAAAGAACTAGGTTTTGAAATGCTGGTTTCACTGAACTCAGCCCAGTTTGCAAAGCCCTGAGAAGCTCAGTGATGCAGGGCTTTGATTTTCATAGTGTATGCTGAAAGAAGGATTGTAGGATTGCAGATCCAATGGCTGAGCAATAATCTGTGATCCCGAATCCATACGTTTCAACACTGAGCAGAAAGCAGGGCTGTCTTTCTATCTTGAATGGCTTCTGGGTATCTGGACAATTTTACGTTTTTTCTTGTATCCTGCTCAGAAGCATACAAGAAGAGTTACCTAATAAATTTAATTTTTTTTAAGAACTTCTCATTCCTATGCATTAACAGTCCTTACTTTTCCAGTATGAATGTGAGTTATTACCTCTTTGTGCTGTATCCTATGATATGTTCTGTAACACTAATTGCTGAAGATGAATTCTTCTCCACCTAGGAAAGTATAGATATAGCCATACCAAAACAGATATACTTTCTGATTTGAGAGCTTGAAGGATAAGGACCTTGTCATGGTCTGTTTTGTTCTGAAGATGACAATAAAGGCAAAAAGTATGTATTGTCAGCATGAAAAAGTGCAAAATAACTACAAAGCATGATGTATTTTATGGCACAAATGATCCTAAAGAGTTACCTAAATAACAGATTTTGGTTTTGTTGACCTAAACAGTAAATTGACTAAAGTTTTTCTCAGTAAGATTGTTTTTGTTGTGTAGCTGAGCTCATAGAGGAATTCATTTTGTTTCTTTTTTTTTTTTTTTTTAAGCTATGGAAGAACTGGATGGTGATGTAGTGAGGATTTCTTCAAGAGGAAAATTTGCAGAAAGAGACATTGTGCAGGTGGGAGAAAAAAATTACTCTAATAGTTAGATTTCTTGTTTGTTTTGAATTCTTGTTGCTATCTATATTCCTGCCTTTCATTTTACCTTCGCACTGACATGCTTTATCTTGAGCTGTTCATAACAAGCTCAGAAACTCTCTGTGATACCTATAAGCCTTTATACAACATACAGTAGTGGATCTGCATTCATTAGGAAACGACCCCTAACTGGCAGCACACTGACAGAAAGTCTTAGGGTTATAGAGCCATGGGAGAAGAGTTAGTGCCTCTGTACTGCAATCTCCTATGATCCCATGAAGAAAATCTGCAGCTTTTGTGGAAGTCGGCAATACTTAGACTTCTAACAAGTGCATTTGAGATGCCTAGGGTATCTTTCTTTGCCTCTAACTGCCAGTCCAGAAGACAATGAGTGTCTCCCGGTTCCTGTGTTGCATCTGCAACGTACAACCTTGCAGATGTCTCGTGCTTTAAGGAACCTCAGATGATAGCTGAAACAGGTTGCCCAGACAGGTGGCAGATGCGCCATCCCTGGAAGCACTCGAGGTCAGTTTGGACAGGGGTTCTGAGCACCCTCATCTAGTTGAAGACATCCCTGCTTATTGCAGGGGGGTTGGGCTAGGTGACCTTTAAAGGTCCCTTCCAACCCAAACCGTTCTATGATCCTGTGTTTATGTAACTGAACCAAGCCGTAAGAGTGCTACACTCATCTGCACTCACAGACGCCTCTGTTTCTCTGCCAAAGTCCTCTGGTTCTGTTCCTGCTCTCTGTGGTCATTGAGTCAGCCCCGTAGTTGTCATTCAAACCTACACAACCACTGGCAGGATGGTATAGCAGTTTTGCATGTACATGCATACCCACCATAATCCCCCTTCCCCTCAGAGCTGCAGTTTTCTAGAACTCCACAGGTTGTCCAAACTGTGTACTTCATTGATGCTCCAGGCACCCCATCTTGCTTCCTGATTACCTACCTGCCCTAGACAGACTCCATTCCATAATTATTTTCTTGACCAAATAAAATTAACTATCTATGCACTTTTTATTTTCATGAGATACTGAATTGGAACCAAACAAAGAGAGAGATGTTTGATGGCTCAGCACACCGGTCTCTGCTTGCCAAAGCAGACTAATAAAGTTGACATTTGAAAACCAGCAAACCTGAAAAACTGGATCAACCTGATGAGTGTAGAAAGAATGATATCTGTCTAAAACTAAGTCTTTTATGGAAGGCGTATTTTCCTGAAAGTGTCTGAATACATTTATGAAATAGAATATTACAGTTGGAAGGGACCAACAATGGACATCTAGTCCAACTGCCTGACCATTTCAGGGCTGACCAAAAGTTAAAGCATCTTATTAAGGGCATTGTCCAAATGCCTCTTGAACACTGATAGGCATCCTTAGGTTCAAAACTTACCTTAGATCTTCAATTTCTTTTTTTCCCTTTATCCCTCCTATTTGTTAAAATTCATAGTCTTCACTTATTTTTCCTCTTGCTTATTTTCACTTATTTCTCTCCAACCCAGGTTGGATTTTTATATTATTGTTCGTTAGTAAAATACCTATATATATTGAATAACTGAGCTATGTGAATAGCTTATATTGCAGGTGATAATGTTTTAATAATAAGGTCAGCTTGCAGCTGATGAACTTCGGAATGTGTATATTTGTTTTCATTTGTAGATGCAGGAACTGAAATTTTTCCAAATTTTTAATGTTACAAATACTAGTATATGAATGTGTAAGGATTTGATAACTGCTGGTGGATACAATATCTCCATCCAAGGAAGTGTTCAAAACGTGTATGTGACACCTGGGTTTATGGTTCTTTTTGTTTAGAATACAAAATAAATAAGTCTACATAGATATATGGAAATTAAAATGATCAGATTGTTTTTCCAGTCTTAAAGCTTCTCAGTGCAATACATACTACATTAAAATTCTCTTTACTTTTTTCCTAAATGGGAATCAGAAATGAGAATAAGATGACAGCAGTTAAATTACTGCCATAATCCGTATGGATATACATTAAAGCATGTCATAGATTCCTGAATTACTTTCTCTGATAGTTGGAAAAGAGACTTTTTTCATTTCTGCAACACACAGAGAAAACTGATGGGAAAGTGACATATCAAAACTCTTAGAAGAGTAAGGCACACTGGCTGCTTTAGTCAGTGTTGTCAAAAAGGTAATTATACAAGTAGGGATGAGGAGAAGCTGGACAGATGAACAAGAGGCAAGAAATAATATTTCTCATTTTGTCGAAGCATTTATCACGTTCCTTGGCAGTCCATATTGAGCTAGAGAGGGGCTGTCTGTAGTCTGTTATGCTGTGTCAGTGCTGTTTAACGGAGCAATATGTGGAGGTCTCCCTCCAGAGCTGGAAGTGTTTCTGGACCCCAGACTAGTATTTCTGCAAAGCCTTGTGCCATGTCAGATTTTTTAAAGCTAATTCAGATATCTCTGGCATGCATTGCACTTATGTTTAAATGCATTTCAATATACGCCATGTAATTATACGTAATTTCTCCAAAAAACTGCAGCCCCAAACCTGCTGGTTTTACATTCAAAGCGCATAAATGATAGAGTTCTTCAAATGTTATAAACAAGATTTGTGAAAAATGCTTTGCATCAGAAATAACTCTAACTTCTGCTGAGAAATAAAAAATAATATGCAGTGAGTATCCTTTTGTATTTCTTTAGAATTCATTGCATATCAGAAATGTAATAAAATATTTCTTTACTATTCACATATTTCAGTCAGAACTTTGCCCCAAGCCATACTGAATTACCTGAAGGCAGTGCTCTTTTTCTGCCTGAATACTAACAAATACATTACAGGCTAGCTAAATAAATAAAAAGGGATAATATCAAACCCTTTAGGTTTGTAATGACCTTTATTTTCTATCTGACGGGATAAAATTGATTTGCTTTTATAAAATTAACTACTCAAATGTAAAAAGTTTATCTTTTTTGTGTATTAGGTTAGTTAAAATTAGCTAGTGAAATTAACTGTTTAACAGTCAGTATTGTGAAATATTTTAATTAAATTTATAAAGGAAAAATTTGCCTGCTAACAGTGAGTCAGTGGATCTATTATATGTACTACTGACTGCAATTCATGTAAAGATATGACCTATGTGATTTCCTCCTCGCTAGTGCACATACATATTGTAGGGACTCTGTATTATATATGTACCAATTCTTCCTCAGTTTATTTCATTTCTGGTCCTTTTTTATCCTTTTTCTGTTTCAGAAGTTTTAGGAAAATACTTACTTGTAGTAATGTACCTATTGTTTCTCTTCAAAATTTTGTATACTGGCCTTTTCAATTAAACTCTTAAACTGTAGAAAAAGTACTTTACATTTCATCAGTTTCCCTTTGGTTTCTCTTACATCTTTCCATCTATTCCTCTGCCACCTCTACTTCTTCTACATGTTAGCTCTAGGCCTTGCTGTCATTGCCAGCTGTCCTTGTGTATCTGTATGCTTATCTGTCCATAGTTCTTCCAGCTCCCCCAACATCTATATACCATAAGGAGAGGAGAGAGTGAGCTAATTCACGCTGTCCATATTGTATAATTGCATTTCAACAATTACGCTGTTAAAATAGCCTCCCTTTGCTGCAGAACAGTGGTCTGTGAGTTTTCATGTCTGCAGACTAATGGGTAAGGTGATCTCTTGGGATGGGACACACTTTGTTCTTTAACTCAGACTGCATTGGAGAATGAATAACCATATGAGGGGAAATAAAGACCAAGCTTAACCATTCCTAGCTGAATGTGTAAACCAGCAGGCTACAGAGATGCGTGCTTTGTTTTGTTATTCTTTTAAATTCATGCTTCTGGGGACAGTGAAATGTATTCATACAGAAAAGTTGATGTGGTTAAAGAAGGAACAACCACTGGCAACAGGGCAGTGCTGGGCTGGCTTCTGAGAACTGCTAGAGCTTTTTTTATTAAATGGAGGAGTCAGTACTAGTAAATGTCACAGTATGTGCTTGTCTCTTGTGTCGAAGAGTCACTGAATAAACACAGAAATAGTTAAGGCAGCTAATTATGGGACTGCAGATACCTTACTTCCTACCTTAATACCCTAAAATCAGGTTCCTTTTTGCCTCTTGTTCTCCTGCCTTTACGCCTGGTGCATTCTTGGACACAACGCAATGAAGAGGTAAAGGATGCTCCTATCTGGAATAAAGGCTACTCTCACTGAACAGTCTGGCTGACTACTCTTGTAGTCTTGTTGACCTTGGCAGCCTGTACTAGCTGGCTCTGCCTGAGCAGCAAGTTTGGACTAAAGGATCTCTAGAGGTCACTTCCAGCTTCAACCATTCTGTAACTAAGTCGTCGTCTTCTAAGAAATTGCAGATCTACTGTTTCCTGGGGAAATACCATAATCAGTAGATGTTTATGGTTAATTTGGTGACAGGTTTCAGTTTAATTCAACATAGTTCAAATACTTAGGCTTGCAGCCTTTTTTTTTCTGTCCGTTTGAGTTCCTTTTTAGGAGAGTTATGCAGACAGTCATCTCTTACTTGACTTCTCAACACCTTTTAGTAGGAGATTGATGCCTAGATAGGTTTCGTAAGTCCAGGGTGAGAAGTGCTTTCCAAAGTTCTTGTAAAAACACTTTTATGAAGTACAAGTTCTTTGTTGCTGAAATGTTGTCTTTGGTTTTGGTTAGGGTTTGGGTTTGGGTGGTTTTTTGTTTGTTTGTTTGTTTGTTTTTCTCCAAGAGTTTTTTTATTTGTCTAATATATTTAGTGGATTTCTTGTGTTTATTTCTGTCTTTTCTGGAAAACTCTCAGGATCTCAGAAATACAGTCCGAGTTTAGCTTACACTGTAATTCATTGTTCCCCTAAATCTTGAAGACTTCAATGCTTTGTAGAAAAATGGAATTTAGTCTGTAGCCTTGGTTGCTGTGGTTCCAAGAAAGCAAAATTTGTCTGGTTGGTATAATAAGCAAAAGAGTCTTCAGATTTTAGAGTTCAGCCAGGACACGAGAGATCTGTGGTTTTGACTGCTCAATCAGTTCTAGTTTTATCCTGCAGTACAGCAGTTAACAATTAAATCTTCCCTGTTTTGTGCGGGGAGGAGGGTGAAGGCACCATTAGGCTTTTAGTTCCAGCATAGCGTAGCCTAGCGTATCAGTACCAGAAGTAGCTTTGGATATTGAATCCCAATTCTGAAAAGTCACCCAGCTATTGCCCTGAGATAGGCTCCAAAATCTGAGCAAGAAGCAAAAGTTCCAGTCAGCCTTCCCTTTGGCATAACCTATTAGCTAGCTTCACCCACTACTTCTCCGCATGCTGTCTGTTGTGAATGAAAATCAGGGAGCCTAGATTGTTTCTTTTTTTTCTATACCAGTAGCACAAGCATCGCATTAATTATTATGAAATCCAAGGCAGAGCTGGGCAGCTAACTTTTTAGGTGTTGCAGATCTGTTTTGCTTAGATGCTTTATACATTTGTTAGTATCACGTAAAAAGCGTTCAGGTGGTTCATAGTTCTACTAGGTATAATGCAAAATGGTCAAGAATAGAAAGTCATCCTTTCTGTTTTGTTCACTTCACGTGGCAAAAATTCTATTCGCAAACTGCCAGAGCAGAGGCAGTCTGTTAGGAGAGCCCCATGAGAAGGAAATGTAAGCTAAGAATAGCTTTCTGAGACAGAATTACCTTCTTGTATCAAAAGGGTTGAGAGATTAACCAAATATATCAATAAAACACATAATTAGCAATCTGAGCTAGCCATGGTTTGTGTGCAGAACTTCACCCAAGTGAAAGCACGACACTGTCTGTTAGAAGACAGATTTCTAAAAATTAAAATAAAATGTGCTTATATAAAATTTATAATATAAAATGCGAAATATGTGTATGTATATATAAAATGTGTAAGGTAGCATATTCGTGTACTCTTAACTTCCTAGATAAAACTTTCTTATTTTTACATTGTAAGATGTATTCTGTGTCTGCATAATGACCCGTGTGAACGTCTCTTTTGTTTCGTAGTTTGTGCCATTCCGAGATTACATTGACAGAAGTGGAAACCACGTGTTAAGCATGGCAAGACTTGCTAAAGATGTTTTAGCTGAGATCCCAGAGCAGTTTCTGTCCTACATGAGAGTGAGAGGAATAAAGCCATCACCTGCACCACCGCCCTATACACCCCCGATTCACGTGTTGCAGACTCAGATATGACTGCTCCAAAGTGCTTAGCATTTATCACAAGTCAAGAGTCTCTGGATGCAGCAGTAGCTTCTGATAACTTTGTGGAGCTAGAAAAATTCTCTTCACATACCAAAATTCTCCTATGGTTGCATGGGCAACTGGAAAGCTTTTAAATGCTAGGAGCAAAATGTTGGTGTTCTCTCTGAGTCTTTTTTTTTTTTTTTTGACAAAAAACCTACTTTTTTGGTGTATTTATTGGAGAGAGGGGAAAGCACAAGTCAGGATTTCAACTCAGAAGATATTGTCCTCTCTGAATACTGTGTGTATATAAGTGTATAGGAATGCTATTACTCTGTATCAATGTTTACATGTTACTATTTTTAAATTTCAGTACTTTTATAACTATTCTTAAGAATAAAAGTTTGGAATATTGACTCACGTGTCTTCTAGCTTGCAATAGTTTGTCACAAGATAACAAGAGAAGCAATATCTCTTTGAATGTTTGTCCAGACAAATACAAATGAAAGCTAAGAAAAGGACAAATATATATGTGTTTTCCAATATCTGAATTGCTTCAATCAGTTCTCAGTAATCCGTTCATTTCACAGTTTGAGAATAAACTCCTAAAATGTGAATAACATAATTGCATATGACTTACCACTAACTCCAAACTTTGAGGGGGAGGTATGTGTATTTTTTCAGAGATTCTCCAATTTCTAAGTTTATCTAAGTTTACAGTTTTTTAAACTAGTTACTGAAGCAAATTAGAAGAGTTACTTGCTATAAGTAATTAAAGAAAATTACCTCAAATCAGAACTATCAGAGTATCATAGTTGACTCACTGAGCTCATTAAATCTTATCATGCATTCCTTAAAGCACTGGAAATTTTGCATCAGAAAAGTCTTTTGGAGTGATTACAGCAGATGTTTTATAATGGACCATTTTAAACTTAATTTAAAATGTTAACTTTTTTTGTCTAGATTGCCCATTCAAAGGGATGCTGGCTCTTAATATTTGGGTTTGATATTGTCATTTAATCACATTTCCATTCAGGGTGCATGAATGATAATGTTAATTAACTGGTTTAAAAATTGCACAACCATGTTGCTTTGTGCACAATTTTGTGTACGGAACTACCCAAAAATTTTATTATATGCCTGTTCATATATAATTATTAAATGGTTTTGCATGTACAGTTTTTACAAAATACACAGTTTTGTGAGTTTGTGTCAGATACATTTTATTTAGAACTAATGGCCTTAAATTTCACAAAACTCTTGAAATGATTGTGAATTGCCTTCAAATACTGTTAAAACTGAACATATTTTTTTGTGTCACAGTTGTAACTGTCTTGTAATGTAACTTCTTTTCTTTGCATATAACCTGTTTACTACTTCTGTTTCTTACTACTGTATGTTGTAATGTACAGTATAAAACTAAGGTGCGTTTTTTAAGCATGAAAAGTTTTTTGCCAGAAAGCATATCTTCAATATTAATGGCATATACCTATGTAAATGCAGAATCTTCCATTTTTAAATATATTTAACTTCCTTTAACTATCTCATGTGGGAAATTACTTTTTCCAGATAATTATTCTGTTAGTAAAAAAAAAAATAATATTTTTTTTGTAAAAATAAATCTTGTTTTATTTTTATTTCAAAATGGTTTTTACATAAATATGGACTTTAATTTTCTCACCAAAATATGTATTTCTTAGTGGATTGATGTTGCATGAATGAAATTTGATACCTGGCAACTACAAATTTTGATGAAAGTGCATCATAAAGAATAAGTCTAAATCTGCTGAATGGTAGTGGTGTTCTTCCATCTTCTGCATTTATTTTTCTTGCTTACAGTGTTGGCACTTTAGAAATAACTGAATTAATATTATATTTCTGTTGTTTCATTTGGTTAGACAAATCTTTATGCTGACATTTGTATTGGTTCCCAGTGGCCCATGTATTTAACAGATTTACATTCTAAGACCAAAACTGCAAACTTCTTTTATCCAGTTTAGAGTAATTTATTAGCTCTCATTTAACCAGCACCTTTTATTAATCCAAAGATCCATTTCAAAACTAATTTAACAATTCATTTAACAAGTGAAGGAACTTTTAAAGATAGGTATTACTTAATCAAAATTATTTTTTCTATCCAGCCTACGTACCAGGCTGTTCTGTTCTGCGCTGCTGTTTCTTCTTCTGTTTGGTATTGGATTCTAAATCTAACATATTTAATGGAAAGAAGTAGATGTGATAGGTGGTACTCAGTATTCTAGTGGGAAAAGGAGACTTTTTCCAGACTTGTGACATTTCCTATATGTTTTACATCTTGATTCTCTAATGTGTATGAGAATCATTATGGAGACTCCCATAGTAGCCTCAGTCATTCCAGTATTAGAAATGACTGTTAATGGTCACAACTTGAATTTCTCCAAAATATCCTATGCAGCCATTTTTACTTCTGGCTTTATTCTTAAGAATAATGGCACACAAAACTCATATTCCTTCCCAAGAAACTCTAGCTGCTACCAAAACTTGTTAATTTTCTGACTGAAGAGTAGCAGAGAGTATGCTTAAGAAAGGTAAAACGTGACAAGTTAGGTGACAAATGAGTTGCCCTGAAAGGAACACTGTTGGCCATGATGAAAGCTTTCTTCCTTTGGTATCCCATCTTGGAACAGATGTTTTCTTTCTAATACCTGCAGAAAATGCTATAACGGGGGCAAACTGTACAAATGTTCCTACAAATGAGAGAGGACTCATCTCATGGAGGGTGTAATTTGAGAGTGACTATTTTAGGTTTGATTCTGACTAGTCAGGAATTGTTTGCTAATCTGGAAGAAGAAAATGGTTTGATCTTAGTTACAAAATAGAATTTTGTATTTTTAGGCAAAGATGGCAACTTACACAATAGAATTTATGTGGACTTCAAATCAGCTCACTTCCATACAAAAAAAAATGTTTACGTGTGTTACACCAGGGAGGTATCCGAAGGAGAGGAACAGAGTTCAGGAGAGTAGAAATTCTCTGAAAAGATGCATTTTGAAAAGCTGGAAATTTTCACCTAAGTAGGGAGAGATGAAATTCACTCCAGAATACTTTATAAAATTGCAGAAACAATCATAGTGACAAATTATGCCAATGCAGTGGGAAAACAGGGAGCATAGTAAGAGGCTATTATGACTGTCTCAGAAGTTCTTTAAACAGAAAAATCAACAAGAATGGAAAGGGAGAATATGTCATTATGGATAAATGTAAAACAGAGCATGGATATGTGTGAAAAAGGACAGAAAAAACAACATAAATTATGACTGCTAAAACCTAGTAAAACTGATACCGGGGTATGGGTTGGTGACATGGATGTTGGGATGGAGCAAGTTTGCTGACACCACCAAACTGTGTGGAGCAATCGACATGGTGGAGGGAGGGGATGCCATCCAGAGGGACCTGCACAGGCTGGAGAGGTGGGCCTATGCCAACCTCATGAAGTTTAACAAGGCCAAGTGCAAGGTCCTACTCATGGGCTGGGGCAATCCCAAGCACTAATAGAGGCTGGGTGGAGAATGGATTTAGAGCAGCCCTGAGGAGAAGGACTTGGGGGTGTTGGACAAACTCAACATGAGCCAGCAATGTGCGGTCACAGCCCAGAAGGCCAACCCTATCCTGGGCTGCATGAAAAGCAGCGTGGCCAGCAGGTCAAAGGAGGTGATTCTGTCTCTACTCTGCTCTGGTGAGACCCCACTTGGAATATTGCATACAGTTCTGGAGCCCTCAACATAAGAAGGACGTGGACCTCTTGGAGTGGGTCCAGAAGAGGGCTACAAAGATGATCAGAGGGCTGGAGCACCTCTCCTATGAGAACAGGCTGAGAGAGTTGGGGTTGTTCAGCCTGGAGAAGAGAAGGCTCCAGGGAGACCTTATAGCAGCCTTCCAGTACCTGAAGGGGGCATAAAAGAAGGCTGGAGAGGGACTTTTTACAAGGACATGTAGTGATAGGACAAGCAGTAACAGCTTCAAACTGGAAGAGGTGAGATTTAGAGTAGCTATTAGGAAGAAATTTTTCACTATGAGAGTGATGAGACGCTGGAACACATTGCCCAGAGAAGTTGTGGAGGCCCCATCCCTGGAGGTGTTCAAGGCCAGGCTGGATGGGGCTTTGAGCAACCTGGTCTAGTGGGAGGTGTCCCTGCCCATGGCAGGAGGGTTGGAACTCGATGATCTTTAAGGTCTCTTCCAACCTAAACCGTTCTATGATTCTAGAAAGGGACGGAAAGTTGAGTCCGTTATTTAACAAAAGAATGAGCAAATAGTGAATCTAGGGAAAACTGAAATGCTCAATGTCTTTTTCCTTCAGGCTTCACATAAGAGGGATAATCATTGAATTAAATAGTCAATAAAAAAATATGAATCTAGACCTAGGTTTACATCTACCAATAAAAATTTGCTAATACTACACACTTTTGAAACAATTTTCTTGAAAATCAGTATCATAAGCTTCAGGATAAAAGAGAGAAAGAGCTTCTTTAACATGACATTTTAAAAGCAAAGCAGGAGAAAACGGCTTCATTTGAAGTGTTATGAAATGCTACAAAACTGATTAGACTGTTCAGAAAAATGCTACTGGTCTTTCATCATTAAGCTGGAAAAATACAGCAACTGATGTTCCATAGGGACCTGTCTGGCTTTGGGTATTATTCAGTCATTTCCATTGATAACGCAATACATAAAAGATGGTTATTAAATTAGCAGATTATATCAACTGGAGATAGTTTAGTCACTTCCAAAGATGGGATGAAAACTCGACATTATTTTTACAAATTAGAAAGAAATACCTGAAAGAGGAGCAAATTCAATTGGGGCAAATAGGTAGGAGTACTTAAGTAACAAAAACCTACTACACAGTTGCAGTAGTTTCTGGCTGTGCAGCAATTCTGTAAAACGGAGACTGAGGTTACAGTGGATCACAAAATAAACATCGAGGGGGAGGTGTCTAAGTAGAAGTTTTGGATATAGGCCATCTGAAATAATCCTTTCATTGTTCTCAAAATAGTGCTGCCTCAGCTAGTGTACCAGGTCCACTTTTGAGACTTCAAGTAAGATGTGGGTCAACTGGAAAAAGTCAGCAAGGACTGCTGGAACAAGTTGGGCAAATGATCAGGGAAGGTTTCCGTGGGGTTGGCCTACCTGCCAGAGGTTGTTTCTACCTCTTTTTTGATGACCATGGTGAACTACCACAGTACGGATCACTGCATGAGACTGGGACAAGCCCTACTGATGTAAATGCGTGTAGGGGAGCAGGCTGATGCCATCATGGCAGAAATATTTTCAGGACTGACCGTGTCCATTCACATCATTAGGTTGTTGCTTCATACTGCTCACATTTTTCGTGTGAAATGCGCTCTTGCTTTCTTTCAAAATGCTTTATGGCAATAGTACAAATTTTCTTCAGCACTCCACAATGGATTGTTGCTTCTTTGATACTGAATTGATACGGTATGATTTCTGGTTTTATTTCAAATCTGCATTGTGCATTTATGTTCATTGCCATTAGAATGCAAGTGACTGTAGATGACTGGTATTTTCAATTTGGCCACCTAAACGAAGGGTACGGACTATGACATTTTTGAGCATGTGCCTACAGTCAAACATTTGACAATAATAAATTTGCTCATTTGGGTTCTTATTGGATGACGTTATTTTGCAAGCAATCAAAGGCATTGAAGTGACTGAGCATTCTAAGAGATATTCCGTTCTACAGAAAGTGTATGACTGCTGTGAAACACCTGCCCTGCAAGCGTGCGGCACGGTTCCTGGTGCCGTGTGTGCCACGGGCGGTGGGACAGCCTTCCCAAGCCACGGCGGGCTGCGGCTGTGCGCTGAGCAATTCCGTCACTTCTGCATTGCTCTGTACCCCAGGGAGCAAAAATTCTGCCCAGCCTCGATAGGAACATGATTGTCATAATCACTGGGTGGCCCGTGCGTCCCCGTGCCACAGGCTGTTATGTAGTTCGGTTTGCTTCAGGCTGATCATGAAATCAAAGCAATTGACAGCATGTGCAAAGTGATTAGCGCCGAACGCTGTGTCTTCAACTGAGTGGGCCATCAGGACGCAATCACCAGCCAAAGGGAATTCAGGGGGAAGCGAATGGGCTAGTTTCCATGAGCACAGGAGGACTGCAGGCTGCGGAACTTCTCTGCGGAGAAGAAGGGAGTGAATAATCCCCTCACAATGTCATTAAATACTTCCACTGGCAGAAAGTCCCCAAAAGTACGGGAGTGAGCCTGCAGCCTTGATTGATTGCTTTCTGTGAGCAGGAGGGAACGGCAAACATCAATAGGTTGTCAAACCTGGAGGAAAGGAGAGGAGCCCAGCAGGGGTCTCTCGTGGCTGTTTCTGGCAAATATTGTCATTAATGCAATTAACAAAGGGATTAGAAGCTACGTTTATGAAACCAACGAGTGTATCAGCTCGCCAGGGTTGCAGGCTGGGAGGCCTGATTTGAATTCAAAAATGGTTTTGATTAATTGGAGGGAAGGTCAGGAATCAGTGAGATAAACTGCTGTGAAAAAAAAAAAGTGGAAAATACTGTATTCAGAAGGGAAATAAATAGGCTCAAATGAAATGAAAATGAAAAATACCTGGATAAGCAGCAGTTCTGGATTTAATAATCTGCAGATTACAGCTGGGTTCCAAACAGAATATGAATCAAATTGTGATACTGCTGCATAAAAACCAAAGATCACCCTGGAAGATATTAACAGTGGTCGTGTTCGTATGGAGAGGGAGATAATAATTGCTTCATGCTAAGCCGGGCTGAAGCCTTCGCTTGGTGCTCTGTTTGGACTGTGGGGCCACACTTTAAGGATGATGCGGACTGTTTTGAAAGAGTCCAGGAGAGAGCAAAAGCAGGTGGTTTTTAACCTGTGAGGAGAAAATTAAAGCACTTGGGTATGTTTCGCATGCAAAAGACCAGAGGGATGGTGATAACTCTGTGTCTGTGCAAAGGGGTGCTATAATGAGCTATTCTCAAAGGTCAGCAATGACGGGTGACGTTATCATCTTTGGCAGCAAGGAAGGCTTATACGGGCTGATAGACAAACCTCCCTAACTAACTGGAGGCCCCTTCTAGTGCAGCTCGGGGAAATTACGTCATCTTTGACTTAGAAATTGTTCAGAACAGTCTGGACAGCCGCCAGGGATGGCCTAGTTGTGTGGTCTCCCTGCGAGCAGGGAAATCATACATTAAACAGTTAAAGATCCTCCTGAATCCCCGTTTGTCAGCCCTGCAAATGTAGGTGGCCTAATTAAGGTAGAGGCAAGGATAATACATTGGGAGAGGAGGACTGGGGTGGGTGGGTAGGAAGGCACCGGGAGGGCTGAGGAGGTCTCTGATGAGGTTTTCTCTGAAAGATGTGTATATGCCTCCAATCACCCATTTTCAGAGCAACAGACTCAAACAGGGTGGTGAAGAGAGAGGCTCTTTGGCCATTTCTGTTCAATGTACAGGTGAGATGACCAGTGCCTGTGTGTGTCTGAAAGCTACATGGAGGCTACAGTCTCACAGAAGTCACACCAGGACAGTCACCATCAGGGGAAGAGCAAGACATGCGTGCAAAGCGCATTGATGCAAGAGCACAGGAAGATGGGAGCCCCTGTCTGCACACCCGAGGTTTCTAAGCATAACTGCAATGAGGTGTTGGAGCAGCAGTAAATCTGGCTTGTTTCTGTGAGAAACAAAATGAGTTTATGAAAGAGCCACATCACATTATTGCCTGCAATGTCTGGGAGTTTAATCCCCCAATGCTCCATTTTTCTCACCCACCCGCAGCATGGGACATCTCCCCTCCACCAGACCGCTTACGGAGCGTGGGCAGTGGCGAAGGCAAGCAGCACGGCCAGCTCGCTGCTGTCATCGCTGCTTCCAGCTGGATGCAGATTACATGTCCAGGGAAGACCAGAGAGCTCAAGGAGTCTCAGAAATGAGCTCGAAACAACAGAGCCAGAAGGAGCTCCGTCCAGCATGGGCTACAACACTGTGCAGAGTACTCCAGGAGTCCAGGTCACTGGCATTGCAAACGGGGCACCAAAATCTCTGAATAGTTTTAGCTCTTGGTGTCACTGGCCCTCATTTCCCATTGATAATTAAGTAAGGCCAATTCTACAGTCATGACACCTTGGTTCAATGTACTCCCTCGGCCACGTTTACCTGTCATTCAATAAATGAACAACACATGTTACCGTGACTGGTGCGTAACAGCTTGGGAGTTAAAACTCACATTTTAAGCATGTTGGCTGGTAAACAAAAAAAATCAACAGGAATATTTCCTACAAGTCCTTTACAGGGTGGGACACAAGATGTGCTGTTGGATCCTCAGGATTCATAGCACCAGGCAATACTGAAACACTCGGTTTCTTCAGTAACAAGAACTGATATTTTCTTCATATCTCTAACTCACTTAGTCGTAGTAGAGGATCAAGTCTCTTGATAAAAGAATTGAAGAAGCATTTAACGGATGTTGGAATAAAACTGTAATTGGATTAACATTATCAGCTGCCCTTAAATCTGTGCTTTGCATGTTCATCATGTAAAATTCAGAGTTAAATGGCACCTTGGTGTGGAGGGAAAATCATTTTACAATGCAAGCTGTCGGTTAATAACGCTCTCCCCCACTGACCTTCTGTTGAGCTAATGGTTTGCTCCTCCAGTTGGAGTCGCAGAGACACACTTCCGTTGCAACCATGACAAGTATTTGATAAAAGAAACCCCACTGGTTTTAAAACTGAGTCATCCTCATTTTCTCCTATTGAGACCTCCTCAAAACTTGTCACCTTTCTCTAACTTAGACCTATACGTATCTCCTCTGCAAATGCCACTTTGGTAGCCCTTCAAAGAGCTTAGAATAAAACTCCTTTTTAGCATTTTACTCTGTGATTCAATCAGTGGAACTTACACTGTGGAGAAATTACATCTGCTAATGAAATTAGCTATTTGCCCCTCACTAAATTCCACATGTAGAAGAGGTGTTACAGCAGACAAAGCCTTAAAAACAAAAAAGCCTCAAACCCACAAGTCAATTGCAGACATGCTGCAGTTGCTTCTGAAGTAGCTTTTCTCATCTTGCTAAGCCTCTTGGAGGAATACAAATGGGAAGAAGGTGATGCCATTGCGAGCAAAGAAAACCATTGAATCGCAGAATTTCATTACTTGAGAGATGCTGTCAGCTGCACTGCAACATTTCCCGCTGCCCTGGAAGAATTAGTAAGAAAAGAAATACAGGTTTTAGCACACACCCACGGTATTAGCAAGGTTTTTTTTCTGGCATTGTTAGGTATTTCACAGTACAGAGAGATTTTAAATGCTCGTTCATGCAAGCACTGTGTCATTATCAATAGATCTGTGTATTACCTGTCATTGCAAGGAAGTACCAGGCTTCCAAAAACTCTTTTTAACAATGGCTAAACCAGCTGAAACGTTGCTTTATTTAAAACTTGTTAGACTGAAATAGGAAAAAGAGGGTATTTAGAGTATTACTGTACTTTGTGGGCAGGTGCTCCCTTCCTCTCACTCCCTTTCCTCCCTCCTCTTCCATCCCCAAACCCATTTCGCAGAGGCGAGGTCCTGCCAGCCCCACGTGGGCTCACCCCACGCAGACACCCCCTCGCACTCGCTCTCTGGGACTGAACAAAAGAAACAGCACGAAATTAATGTTGAACTCTTGGTGCTGCACACGTGCTGCATGAGATGAAGGGCACGGGGCAGGAGCCACTCTCCACCACTTGCCCGGCAGCTCCCGGCAGTGATGGCAGCGTTTGCGGAGCCAGAAACAGCTCAGGCAGGGGTGGCCAACGAGGTGCTAAATGAGCTCGGACACCCCGCCAGCACAACGCTGTGTGGCCAACAGAGCTGCCAAGTTGTGTCTCAGAAGCTGGATGGTAATTTCAGAACAGCATTTCTCTCCTAGTACAGGTACCTTGGGTGCCCCACGCCAGTGGGGCTCTGCGGCCGGTGCCCCTGGTAGCACATGCACCCCTCGCTCTGCTTTGGGAAGGGCAGGACAGTGCTCACGTCTGAGGATACTCACATGAGCGTCACAGCAAATAAGGTAAAAGCCAGCCATTTAGGACAATTTTCTCATGGGAAAGTGCCCTTTAAGGCCATCCTGGAACAGCTGGGACATCAGTGAATCAAGGAAGCTTTGGGAAGGGAGGGGAAAACATCCACCATCACCAGCAAGCACACACTGGTGCTAAATCTGGCACTTAGGGCTTGCTTTTGTATTATGGGTGGAAGCTAAATGAGAGTGACTAGCTGTGATTACCGGAGAATGAGGTAGTAAAGGGAGAAAATGGAGTGAGGGAAAAGGTAATGGAAAGTTTATTCCTCCAGGAGTGCAGGTAGACGAGGGCTGGAAGCGCAGGCCCTGGCAGTGGCCAGTGGTGGGTGGCTCTGCCGCTGCCCTGCCCCGAGCCGGGGTAGCACAGGCAACGAGGGCTGCTGAGGGGCCATACCCCACACGCCTCTCCTAGAGGGGCAGCCCTGCTTTTAAGTCCAGTTTTACAACGAGGAATCATAGCAGCAGGCCTAATTAGTATAAGACTACAAGTATTATATTCTTTTTTTTTTAAATAAATTAATTAGTAACTGCTGTGAACACAGGAAAGGATCCCAGCACAAAGTGGGATGCTTATGATGCTCCACCGCAGTGACATGCAAAACCCATACCGACTTCATTGCATCCAAGACATCAGAGCTGTGGCCCTGTGGCACCATTTGCCCCAGCTCCAGAGACAGCAATGGGGACCATGGGCCATGAGCTCAGCTTTTCTCCGCAGCAGCGCTGGGCTATGGGCAGTGCAGGAGGAATTGAGGGATAGAAGGAGATTGCTGCCAGGAGCCTGGCAGGCACCTTAAATGTGTCTGGCAGCTGAGAGATGGCAGAGAGCTGACAGGGTGATACGGGAGAGGGATGTGAATGGCAATTGGAAAAGCTGCTGAAGAAAACAGAGTAAAAAAAAGGATTTGTGGTATTTGTATCATCAGAGCAGATTCCCCATTGGCAGAGCTGACACCCCCACCAAGAGCCCCACGGCCACCGGCTGCAGAGCTACCAGGTCCATGGCTGCTCCTGCCCGGGTTGGGGCATCTTCACCTACTGTCCTTCCCCCAGAAGATCTCCAAGGACGGGATGTCCTCCTTGATGGACACATTTTTTCCTTCATGCATACATGTTGATAAATCTAAGCAGCCTGGCTCCTGCTGTGCTTCACAGCTGGCTGGGGTTCCCGGATCACTCTGCAAAATGATAAACCAAGTTTTTAGGAGATGGCTGAGACTGGCAGGGCGGGATGCTGTGAGAGGCGCAGGCTTCAACAGGAAGAAGACAGACCCGCTCCTCAGCCCTGCGCAGCTCCTGAGCAGCCGGTTCATGGTGAGGGATGGTGCTGAATTTACACCAAGGACACTTGGAGCCCCTGGAGACATCAGGTGGTTGCAGGCGTGAGTTTAGGATATCCTTGGCGGTGGTCCTCTAGTTTTCCATCATCTGTAGAAATACAGGTTACTGTTGGAGAAACCGAAGGCAGAGGCAAATGGTACTGAAGCTGCTTTTTTGACGAAGCTGGAAACGTGTGAGGGTTAGGGGGAAGGGGAAACTAGTTGAATGCCAGTCCCTGCCTGGAGCACTGGCGGCAATGTTTGTACCTGGGCCAATATAATTCCTTCGGGGCTGAAGACAACAAGCCCCAGACCCCACGTGCATCCCTGGAGCAGCCCCTGAAACCCTGCACATGGCCTTCGGCCACTCTCCCCAGTCCCTGCTCCTCCTTGCAAACCCCTGGCAAAACACCCGGTGAGAGGTGGCGGCAGGTTGCTAGTTTCTCCTCACTTCTCCTGCTGCTCTTTTTCATGCAGGTTCAGGAGGAAAAGACGAAACGACAGAGTTGTCCTGCGCTAACTGTACCAGCAGCTGCTCAGGGGGAGTAAGGGCCAGGCCCTTTTCTGTCCTTTTAATCAGTAAAAGGGACTTTTTGCTTTTCAGAGCAAGAGTAGGTAAGGGGGTAAGGGTGCAGCTCAGCTGAGCTCTGCGCTATACGTTATACACGCATTAGCTGCAGCTCCTGCCCGGCTGACAAACACCAGCCCTCCCAAAATGTGTTCCCAAAGAGCCAAATGAGTGCTCACTGGTCAGCACAGTGCAGGAGGGGTTTTATCTGTCTTGCAGACATATGTGCAGGTAAAGCTGTGTATCACAGAATCACAGAATGGTAGGGGTTGGAAAGGACCTTCAGAAATCATCTAGTCCAACCCCCCTGCCAGAGCAGGGTCACCTACAGCAGGTTGCACAGGAACGCATCCAGGTGGGTTCTGAATATCTCCAGAGAAGGAGACTCCACAGCCTCTCCAGGCAGCCTGTGCCAGTGCTCTGTCACCCTCAAAGTAAAGAAGTTTTTCCTCATAGAAATTTCCTGTCGAATGGAATTTCCTGTGTTTCAATTTGTGCCCGTTGTCCCTTGTCGTGTTGCTGGGCATTGCCGAAAAGAGTCTGATACCCAGCCTTTAGCTATTGCTAAGCATTGATGAGATCCCCTCTCTGTCTTCTCTTCTCCAGGCTAAACAGACCCAGGTCCCTCAGCCTTTCCTCGTAAGAGAGGTGCTCCAGTCCCTTGATCACCTTTGTAGCCCTCTGCTGGACTCTCCCCAGTAGTTCCCTGCCTTTCTTGAACTGGGGAGCCCAGAACTGGACACAGCACTCCAGATGTGGAGTATATGTATAAAATACATAAGCAGGTACACCAAGCTCTTTGTTCCTGGTACGCAGGTAAAATTTCCCATCTCGGAGGCAGTGCTCTGTGATGCAAGCCGGGACTTCACAAGGGCAGGTGTGCCTCTGCATGCTGGTGGTGTGGGATGCTCAGGACGTGCTGGGCACACACGTGGGTGACAAAGGGCCTTCGGAGAGGCCCGACTGAGTCGTTTGGAGCTGAAATATGTGCTTTTGCCTCCAGCAGCCACTGGCTTTTGCTGTCTGTTGGGCTGCTGTGTGCTGAGAGGTGCTGCGGGCTGACCAGTGGACCAACGTGTGCGGGACAGTCGTGCCTCCGGCCAGTGTCCTTGGCCAGCAGGGACAGCAATGGGCAGTTTTTATTGCAAGACAGGACTGCAAAGCGGTACGCCCAGCACGGTGGGACAGGGCCTGCCTGGACACTGTGTTGGAGCTCATCAGGCCTGACAAGCCGGCGAGCCGTTCCAGTTGCCATTCCCTTCTCGCTCTTATTATATTATGGAGCATCTAAATTGCGATTACTGTAAAGAAAACTAAATGATCCTGTCCTCCAGGCATCTCATTACGGCTTCCGTTAGAAATAAGCCAGTGACAGGTGGAGGAAGCTCCAGACATCTCAATCGTTTTCTAAAATTTGCATGAATGTCATTAGGAGCTGGAGCGCAGGGGTTTGGGAGGATGTGCTGCTTTGCCTTCTCCACAAGCTCGTGCCCATGGCCACTCTCCCCAGGCAGGTCTCACAGGAGTGGAGGAGGAAGGAAAAGTCCTTGCACGCTTTGAAAACTCTCCCACCTGCTTGTTTTAAGTATGTGTGCTGTGTTTAACCTCAAATCAGAGCTTCAATGGAGACTCAGAGCAATGCCACTTTACTCTGCACCCTTTCCTCCTTCTGCCGTGATTTCCATCCCTCTGCCCTCATGGCTTGTCCGATACCTTCTCCTGCGTCCAGGGCTGGAGCATGGGGACATCGCTGTGATAGCCATCCCTTGGTGCATTGTGGTCACCCACCTCAGCACTACGTGCGGACACCTGAGGGAGTGAGCCCTGGTGGGGGCTTGATGGGCTCCAGACGAGGGGAGCGGGGACAGTGGGGACCCCTCCTGGGCTCCCATCTGGCTGGCGCAACCCTGTGCTGCCTCTGCCGTTCAATAGCTCCTCTCCTGGGTTTTGGTTTTTGTTTTTTTTTTATAGCGATTGAGTCATTATGTACAAAGTCTGTCCATCGCATGGACAATCTGTTCTGGGAAGAAGTAATAGCCCTCTTTACCCGGAGCAGCCAGCTGTACCTAAAGCCAGACTCCGCAGGAGCACGAGTAACACACGGCTGTTCAAAGCTACAAAGGGAGGCACTATTTTTGGGAAAACGTTTGTTTCCTCCATTATTTCCATCTTGCAGAGACAGGAAAGCCTATGTCCAAAGACCTGTGGGCCAGGCAGCTGGGTGAGCCCCACCAACTGGCAGAACGGGCAGGTCTTGCTCCGTCAATGGGTGCAGACAGCTCAGGAGACAGAGGGCATGAGCAGTGACCTCCCAGATTTTGGTTTGAAAGCCCCTGCTGAGGGTGGTCTCTGATCTCCCAGCCCCGCTGGCCCTCAGCTTTACTTCCCAGGAACAAGAAGTCTGCACTGAAGCAGCCAAACAGGAGCTCTCGCTGGATGGGATAAGATGTGGTGGAGTACTGAATGAATCAGGCATGAAGCTATTTCTGATTTACACCTGTGTAGCTGCTAAAAAACCTTCAGTTAAACCCATGCAAAATGTGAACAAAATGAAGGCAGAATCAGAGCCTTGATCGTCTTTGTAAAGTCATTTCTCTCACAAAGAAATCACTGTTTTCCCAGCTGCTGGTGGGAGGCAACAGGAGAAGCAAGAATAACCCACCATCCTGCTGCGTCAAAGGGTGGGAGGCAAATTTCACAAGGATCGAAGATACAAAATGGGTGAGACTCAACAAGGTAAGTCTTACTTATTGTCAGAAACCACCACCCTCTCAGAGAAACTGAAAAAAAAAAACCACCAGAACACCACAAAATCAAGGGATTAGCCAAATAGATGTTTCCTATTAGGAGGCTTCATATAGTGATGATAACTCTGGGAAACTCTTCTGTGCTGAGCCACCTTCGGTGTGATCGTACCTGGAAGTCTCTCCTCGGTGCAGGCTGTCCTAAGATGAGGCTCTCTGCAGAGTTGGGTTTTGGTGGCTCTGAAGCATCCGCAGTGGCCGCAGGTAGGCGGGGACAGGATTGACTTGCATTTCTACCTTTAAAAGTGGTTGGAGCAGAAGGCCCAATGTCAGTGCCACCACCCCCGTGCAGCTAATTGACAGCCCCAACACCACTTGTCAATATTCCTGGGAAAAGACCAAATACTAGTTTAAAAGAAAAGACCATGACATTTTCTCTTGTCCTCTCCACCATTAATTGTCACATTGCTGTAGGATCACTGCTTTAACATTTGGTCTTTTCTTATTAAAATAGGTGGGCTTGGCCAACTTTGTGACAAAGGTCTGTGCAAAAAGGCAGTGAGTTCAAGACGTCACATGTACATCTGAGGAAACCTCTCCTTCTGGCTTGTGTCTTCATGGGGCTGGTCCATGCCTGGACTCCTCCAGGTATGTGGTGAGACCTTTGGTATCCTGACATTCAGCCAAAGCCACCTCTGCCCTGATCCCATACAAGCCCACATGGGCGCGCTCTCTGATGTGAGTAATGAGACAAATCTACACGGGTGACTCAGGCTCCCTGCAAACCTTAGCTCATCCCCGAGTGCCACCTGGCACAACATCCCTACATGCCACCTAGCACAGCCTCATTTAAATGCCTGATATGAAATGTTTTAAAGCAGACCCTCTGAGCAGAGGGGTCCCACCAATTTGCTTTGCCCCAGTGGTGTATCCCCCTGTGTGATGTCCAGGACAATCAAGGCTCAGCACAGGCTATGTCTTCATGGAGGACTGAAGCTGGAGGGCTCCTGAACATGGCTGGCGTAGGCAGACAATATCAATTTTACTAATAGTCATTTACAAGGAGGAAGAGAAACTGGTTTGCATCTGTCTGGGTGGGATTTATGGTGCTCTGGACCTGCACTGTGCTGTGGGAAACACTGGCAAGCTCTGGGGCTGCCAGAGTGGGGTCTGGAGCCAGTGATGGCACCAGGGCAGGTGAAACCCTTCTCTTGAGAGGACTCTTGGCCAGTGGGATTTTTCTCAGTTCTTCTCCCAAGTCTGGAAACACGAGCATAACAGCCACACCACGCTGAAGGGCAACCAATGCCCAGGCTGGTCTGTGCAGCGGTTTGGCAGGAACCAGCAGGCTCTTTGGGTCATTCACATACCTGAGGGCAGCCCTGGCCTTTAACAGTGTAGGAACAGTGATTCACGTTGCCCCCAGATGTCTGCCTTAAAACTGAGCTGATGGGACATGTCGAACTACCCTTGAAGGCTGCACCTGCACCAGCATCTTCAGGAAGGCTCAGCAGGCACTACTGTGTGTCATCCCCTGAAAAATGAGAGCCAACAGCATACACTGTAAACTGGCTTTTTCACATGAAAGACAGACTGTCCCCATTCACCTGGAAGGGGGTTGCAGGTACAGAGTCATACTACCACCTCCAGTAACACCAATGGTTGGCTGCCAGCAGTGTTGTATTTATATTTTCTCTGCCACCCAAATCCTTTTGAATCCACATCAGCATGGTGCAAAACCTCCCCTTTCCTTCAGTCTTCCAGTTTCATTCCTCCATCCCTCCCTGCCCATGCTCCCTGGGAGCCATGCAGCACACAGAAACCCCCACCCACCCCTCACCACAGTAAGGGCAGGTGTTCCCCATCAGCAAAGTTTGCTGGCCCAGGTTCAACCCTCTTGAGCACTGAGAGGAGGAGTCCCATGACCACTGAAGCTGCTCCCACCTTTAAACAGCCCCCGCCTGCCTGCCCTGACTAAGAAGGGAACCAGAAGATGCTACAAGCTGAGGAACCTGTCTAGGCAGGGTTGGCAGCCATGATTCCCGCTGGTCCCCCTCCTGCAGAGGACCTCAGCAGAGCCAAGAGAGCCTCAGGTCCATCCACAGCAGCACCACTCGCATTCACCATGAGCAGCTGGATGCTCAAGCGCCTCGTGGTGAAGAATAGCAGTGGCTCTTCCTGCACGGCATGAACAGTGATTCCTGTGATCCTGGAGCAAGAGATGGGGCGGGAAGAGTGAAGGTAGACTATGCCAAGTGACAGGACCTCAAAGCCATGCACCCCGGGCGAGATGCTCCAAGGCATTTCAGAAGCAGCAGCAGTGTTGTTCACTGCCTGTGACAGGAGTCTCTGCCTGGAGACTCAACTGACGTCAGATTGTCACTGGAGGATCCGGGAGTGATTGCACAGCAGGCCCTGGACTGCAAGGAGCCTCTCCAAGGGAGTCTCCAGGGTTCAAATTCAATAGAAGCACTTGGCACTTGACGTAACGCCATAATAGTGCTCTGTGAAGCTGATGAAAATCCCTTCTCAAGTCAAGTGTTGGCTGCAATGTAGGAAAAGGTTGGCTTGAAGGGTTTCAGCTGTTGTCATGGGCTCTAGTGGAAGAAGCAGGACAGAGTAGAGGCGCTAACACTTCTCTGTGTGTGAGCATCCATCTTGGGCTTAGAGGAGGGCAAGGGGACTTGCAGACACAGTCACACTTCCAGAGGGACCCAAATACTCCCGTCACTTCTTTCCCAGATCAGGAGGCAGCCCAGCAGCCAGCAGACAGGCGTCAGGTGGGACGCGGCTCTCTCATGGGAGACAGATAGAGGAACAATCACAGCACAAGGAGAGTGATGTAGCCTCGCCACCGTGGTCGCCGTGGTGACACTACAACACTGGTGACACCAGATCCCACAGAGGCCAACGCTGGCCATGCCATCGCCCAGCGACCCCAGCCTGTGGGAGACCATGGGCCAAGGGGGTCTCCCTTAGGGGAGAGGGGAGCCTGCGAGGTATTAGCAGCTAATTCTTTGTAGCGACAGGGAAAGGAATTGAGCAGAGCTCCAGTTCCCCAAAGGAATAGCAATGCCACCGAAACCTGTGAAGAGAATATTAAAGGGACAAAACTGATGGGTTATTGCTGACCTATAACCAGTGGTAGGGAAGCTGCTGTAAAATTGGATCCTTCTCCTGGTGCCCAGTGTCCGGCCAGGGATGTGTTCCTGCTGCAAGGGCAGGAGACCCCCAGCTGAGAAGCAGATGGCTTGGGAAGAGGAGAGAACTGTTCAAGGGGATTTTAAATTTCAATTACCCATATATTTTATATTTTGGGGTTTTATCTCTTTTAACATATTCATGCTTTGTTGAAATCAATGCTAGCCTCAAAGAAAAGAAGCCTCTGTGTATTAATTACATATATTAGTTTATATAATTATCTATAAAAATAAATGGGGATAAGCTGGTCTAATAAGTGCATTTTCAGTTGTCCAAGGTTGGCGAAGGGTTCCATAAGTCAGCAGCTGGCATTTATCACATTGATCATGTCAGTGCCACTTATCTTTTATAACCAGATCTGAAAGGAAGATTGTGTCCAAGATATTTCCCCTGGCAGCATTGCCTGCTCCTGCCTAGGAGGTACAAGGCTGTGCACCTCGTGTGCAACAAGTCGAGGCATTTTCTTAATTAAGAATAAACAAAAAAAAAGAGAAAAGAGCCTTCTTTCATCTGATTAAGTAGATAATAAAAATGCAGACTACCCTTAAGCGCAATCACTGATTAAACACTTGGACTCTGAACAAACAGGCTGAAGAAAATTTTAATATATAAACAAAGGACTCATCTACTAAGTAGCCAAAAACCTATCAGTGATTGGGAAGACTCTGCTCAAGGGAAAACAGAGACCAAAGGGGAAAGTACACTGTTTCTGTAAACAGCAGTTTACATGAGGGCGAGGGGGCCGGGGGCAGGTGGCTCGGGCTGAGAATGGGTCTCCAGCGACCCGGAGAGGAGACACCTCCATGCACCCAGGAGCGCTGGTGTGGGCAGGGGGCCGGGGGGGGAGCACTGGGCTGGTAGCCCAGCGGTTTGGGCAACAGGAGAGGGGAAAGGAGAGCTCAGTATCTTCACAGCCCCGCAGTTGGACTGCCGGCAGTGACATCCTTCTGCTCTTCACCCACAGGGATGATTTGCCAAGGACGAGTCTGGTTTTGCAATATTTGGAGGAGTTCAGGTGGCAGCATTAAAACTCACTTGGATTTCAGTCAGGAAAGAAACCTCCACCACTATTTGTCCCTTTGTGTAGCGTTTGTTTGTGGCAAGTGCTGTGGGATTTCCAGCACGCCAGCAAGAAGCACTAAACCTTACGAACCAAAGATCTCTGTAGTATTTATCCTATTTATCCACTCACAGCACATAGCATTGCCATTCACCCAGAAGTGTTAAATAGACTTGGATGCACCATCGGGCTCTTTTCCTTGTTTCTGATAGTGCTGTTTCATTTCCTATCTCTGATCCCCATCCCTACCCTGCTTTTGGGTCCTGCTGTTCCATTTTTAAGAAGCACAAGCGGTGGCAGAAGTTGCTGGCACCAGCAGCCGCCGTCCTGATACAGCTGTCAGCAATTGCAGCACTGGGAGGCTCAGGACTGAGGGGCTGAATCCCCGTATCCCGGTCTGTGCCAGCGATGCCATGAATCACGTCAGACAGTGATGAATTTGAAGGCAGCCACAGCAGCCTCCTGGCCGGAGGGGTGCAGAGCAAAACCTCCTACAACTACGACAAGGCTTAGCTCTTGTCTGGCTGAACACAAGACAGTGTCCCGTGGTTCCAAGTGCATTAGGTTTCCTTTCAATTACTAAGTGTATTTTTTGTGCATTCTTTTAATGACTGAGCTTAAATAGGAAAAGCCTTGGAGAGTGTGGGATAACTGAGCACATACAAACCCAACCCAATGACTTTGCTTAAAGCACATCTGCAAGGACATAAGCCAGGACAGATCAGTTGGGAAAACTTTATTTTTCACCTGGGCAACAGCTAATGTCCCCCAGAGAAAATGCTGTCTCGTTCTTCTCTGGATATTGCAGCTCTTAATTAGTGTAATCTATTTAGTCTGCTCTATTTGATTTTTTACTCCAAGAGGCTGTGAAGCATCTGCTTTTAAACTTGGACTTGCCGTTGTCTCCTCCGGGTAGCTGTGAGGCCCTGTGCCCTCCCGCAGCATGCGTCACACCGTACCTCACTGCCTGCCTCCTGCTGACCTCCTGGTTTGGGATTAAAGGGCAGCGGGGCAATCCCTGCTGTGAGCAGATTGACGCTAAGGCACAGCAGGGCTCAGGCAAGGGGCATGGCTGTGAAGATGTTACGGATAATGACCAGATCCCTTGTGTGTCTGTGGCTGCTCTTTGTGTCTTGAAGTTTCCACTTCACCCTCAGTGAAGCACTGGAAGCACTGCTGCCATTTCCACTTGGGTGGAAGTGCCTCCGTGGTACTTATCTCCCTGGTGCGGGCAGAAAGAGCCCTTTCCATTTGGAGGTACAAGGGCAGACTGGTTCAGGTGGCTCCATGAGAAGTTTCTGCATGAAAGAAGTATGGTCCATACAATTTCTATCAATCACTACTAAAATAGTTAAAAGAAAATAAATGTCCTTTGAATGTCCTCTTCCTTCACTGTTCATGTTGTCTTCACTTCTTGTAAATGTCCCTCTTGTGCTTTGTCTTTCTGTCATGTCCTATTTCAGCTTACTGCTCTGCTGTCTCTCGATTCCTCTCTCTCTGTTCATCCACAGTAAAAAAAAAAATTTCTTCTGAGGTGGGATCTCCCTTTCCAGGTCTGCTCAGGTGGGTTAAAAATCTTTCAAACAGAAGAAACAATCTGGACAGTCTCAGAGGCTCCCAGGTTGCATGTGGAAGTGAGTTGGCAGTGCAGAGCAGTACAGGTGTTGCTGACATGACTCAGAGCTCACCTCTAGGTCAGCACCACCCTAACCACAGACTTTTAAATCAGGGTCCTCCTCCAGGTCAACTCAAACCCCAAGTGTTTTGCGTAGAGAAGAAATCTTCTTCTTTGAACTGTCAACCCATCTCTTGGGAACATTCACAACTCAGCTAGATAGGACCCTGAGAAAGCTGACAAACTTGAGCAGGAAGTTGGACCAGATGTCATCCAGGGGATTCTTCCACCATAAAACCCTCTGTGATAACATGATCCCGAGGCAATAGAGCCTGTGGTGGTGAGTACCAGGATAGGAATGGCCTAATCTAAGTCCTCAGAAGGAATTCAACTCTCTGTTCCCTGCTGGATACACAGAGCCATGCTGCTTCAGAAAAAGCAGAGCAAGCATGGCAGGAGAGTATTTCCTTCAGCACGATGATGCAGTCCCACTGAGGGTGGCCCGTGAATTGCTGTTCAAGAAATGAGTGGGATGTTTCACGGTTTCAGTATCTCCCTCTTTCCAGGAGTTGTTGGTGCCTGTGGTGTTAGATGTCTATATGGGGACCGTGGCTATGAGGTTTCTCACCTGTGTGGGCTGCAGGACAGCAAGAACAGTTGCGATGGAAATGAGATGCAGTGGATACATTGGGGCCAGTTGCACCTCACTGCCTTGTTCATTGGGTTTCACGGTGAATCCTGACTCCCTAGAGTGAGCTAGATTATTTTTAACTGTTTAGAGACTGAATTTCAGACACACTACTCCTCTTTTCTTGTAAATCCTGAATACTTGCAAACTAGTGGCCAAGTTTTTTTTGACGTGGTTACAGAGGTGATAGTTGCATTCGTTATTTAGAAAGTGACTTTGGAAAAAAAATGAGAAAAGAGGGAACTGCTCTAGCAGCCACACTTCAAACATTTCAGCTACCTTTCTTTAGCTTTTTTGTTGTTTGTTTGGTTTGGGTTTTTTAAATGTTATAAAAATGGCCTTTTGTTCTTTTGCCTTTCTGTTCCCTCCTTGTCAGGTTTACTTAGATTACACACCAAAACAAGCTTTTTCTTCTGTTCTGTGGTGTAGATTTACTGTCAGGGAAGAATAGGCCTTCCCCTTGGTTATAAATACTGTAATAGACAACAGACAGACAGTAATAAACCATGCTGGATATCCAATGACTTGCTGGACGTGCGAGAGCTCATGGATCTGGAGAGCCAGGAGTGGGAAGTGCTCCATGACTCTTCCCAAGTACAACCGTGGCCTCCTAAAATCCTGACACCCGATGTTATTATACCTGTTTTGAGCTCAGGGCTTTCCAAACACTGGCCAGCTCCATCTGATAGTGAGCAGAGCCAGTTGCTGTTCTGCTTTCCTGCCTGTGCCTCACACAGAGCAAGGAGAGCTTTCGTGGAGTGCATGAGAAATGTCCATGCTACAGGTTCACGAGTCTTCTCCTTCAAAGCACCTTCCCTGCCAGAGACACTGCCAAGCAAGCAGCACAGAAGACAGTCTGGGAGCAGACCCTTTCCCAATGTGGAGAAAGGCAATGATGCTGCTCTGGCACACACAGGGGATGTGGTACAGCATTGTACCGGACCCCACTGCTCCACCGTAAATCTGCCTCCTGCAGACATGGGGTCCATCAGCACCTGGACCCTCCTTCCATAGGTACAGTGGTGGCAACCAGTGCCTGTGCCAGAATGGGACCAGGAGTTGACTGAGAACATCTAAGCTTGCCTGCAGGTCCTGAGCTGCACTGGTTTGTGGCTGAATTAGGGTGCTTGCAGCCAGGAGGGTAAAAATCTGCACAAACCGAGGGGCAGGACAGAGGGATGGTGGCAACGTGCGCTCAATCCAGTCCTGTATTAACAGCACTCGTTTTGGTGGCACATGTGTGACACAGTAAAAGAGCCAGTCAGATCACATTGCACTTAACACTGTGAAAAAAATGAGCTGGAAAGAGCCTTCAGAGGCCATCAGGATGGTGATGTTGTGCCTTTGCTGCAGCCATTCCCAGCAGAGGTTTGTCTAACCTGTCAGGAGTAACTGAATATTAATTAAAGTCCATGTCTACTCATGTAGTTTCTGTCAATCTGCAGGGAGAGAAGGGCACCAATCTCGGGCTGTGTCATCCCTGGCTAGCATCATGGCAGGCTCGTTTCCCTGTGTCTCTTCTTGCCTCTCCAACGTAAGTACTTCAAATACTGTGTGATCTCTAAGGATGCTGGAAAACACGTATCCTCTGAGCAGGTGGGACACAAACCTTTCTCCGTCCAGGCATCCTACCTGCCTCTCTGCCCAAGGTGTTGGGTTGCTCCTGGACCAGCACTGTTGAAGTTTGGGAGCATACAGGGCAAGTGGGGTCTTTTATCATCTGGACGTGCAGATGGACATTCAACAGCAGCTATTCATGTCCATAGAGATCACACACTCCCTAAAGCCCTTGCTGTTGCTGAAAGACAAGGTGCTAGCTGTAGCTTACCCAGGCTGTGAAGTAATGATGTTACTTGGGACACTCAGAGGTTAAAATGCAAACAGAGCAGTAGGGTGGACGCAGAGAAGAGCATAGGCTCAAAATCAGGCCTACAAGTCTGGGAGGGGGTTAGCAACCATCTGGTCTTCCACTTAGAATGGCCCACATCATAGTACTTCCCTGTGGACTTCCCTGTGCTAGTTGCTGTTTCAACTAGAAGAAATTATTTCCAAAGTGTGCAAACCTGAAAAGTAAAGGAGAGTTCTCAAGTAGATTTAAAGACCAGAAAAGAAATTCAAGCATTTCACCCCTCTGGAAGGGGACACATGATCTTCAATGGACACAGAATATTCCATCATTCCAACCCAGCCATTTTACTGATTAATTACTCTGCTGAAAGTCCTTATTTTCCTACTAGCTTAAATTTATCCAGGATCAGCTCACGGTCACTAGAGCGCCATTTTAATGTCATTGCACAAATTGATAGTACACATCTTCTATATTATTTTACCTTAGGCCTCCCCCTGGATCTCAAAATCTTTAATGCCAAAACATAGTTTGTTCTCATTAGCAATATCTTGGGACTGCTGTGTGAAGGGACCAAGAAGGTTGGACCTATTAGGCTTTAGCTAAGATAAAGAAGGGGATGCGGCAGTAGGCACAAAGCAATAAGTGCTAGAGGGAAGATAAATCAGGAGCCTTCTCCCCAAAGAACGGGGTGATACAGTGAAAAAGTGCAATGCAACCCCTGCCCAAATTAAAACTGATAACAGAAAATAGGCCTTACGGGCTAGATAGTAAATCTTTGCAGTTCACTGTTCCCAAAGTGCTATTGAGACTTTGCCTGCAGCCTGGGAGCCCCCCTGTCCCCAGCAGGGTGATGCCTGCTTGCCCCCTCACCACGGCATATGGCCCCGCTGCAGGAGGGGACAATGGTCCTTCGGGCCCCATCGGCTGCTGTTGGCACCGAGCAAGGCTGTCTTTTGGTGTAAGGACTCCACCATGGACTTTTTTTTTTTTTCCAGACCGCCATTTTTGGTCCTGGATCCTGCCAGGATCCAAGCGTTGCACTAAATGATCTATTCATGTTCTACCTTTGTGCCACCAGTCAACTGTGAACACAATTTTCATGCTTGTGGTCAGCCACGGACCAGATGGCTTTTCCTTCATCCTTCAAGCTTATCTTTAAATTATTGATTGAATCTGTTTTGATTCTCTCTTCTGTGACCCCAAAGCCCTGTAAAGATTCCTTCTGACTGTAATGGACCAAGAAGCACAGGCCACTTCCTCTCAGTAATAACTGCTAAGCTGTTTTCTAAAGAACTTGGATCACATACCTCATATTTTGTTCTCGCTCTCAACTTTCAGTCCCATCACATCAAACTAGTCTCACCAACAGCCCAGCATCGAGGGAGAAAAGAGCTTAGAGCTGCTGGAGTATCACCAAAGCCCTTAACTAACGTCCTTCTGGACAAAGCCAACGAACAGCGGAAGAAAATTAAAATACAGAAGAGAGCTTGTACAAATACGATATTCAGCCGTATTGAGTCACTGTCTCTTTAAAGAGAAGTTGTTGGCTGGGATATTCAGAGCATGAACACTTTTAAAAGATCGTTAATACCAGCCTGAGTGTTCATTAGGCTCAAACCTCCAGAGGAAGGGAGCTGCTGGGAGAGCTCTGAACACCACAACTGGGAGCCTGCTTCAGCACCAACTTGAGCAGCCTCAATTTTCAGGGTAGTCAACAGGTTTTCTGGACCCTGCACCCCTCTAGAGATCAATTTCTTTGATTGCAAAGCAATTTGCATGTCTGCAGCATGGTAGAAATCAATGACTGCTAATAACAGGAGCAAGGGGCCACTTCTGGACTCTCTAGCAGCAGACAGCCTGCAAATTAGCACAACTGTGCCAAAATTATCAATTTACAAGGCCTTTAAATATTGACAGGTTTTCATCTCATCTCATTTCATCCGAGTCTATTTGCTGTATCAAGAGGGTATGGTTCATTTTTGATCAATTTTGTTTGTTCTTTTCCTGCGGAAGCCTATCTTAGAAGTCATACAATACTTCTGAAGACGAGGAAAAATACACAGAGGCAGGAGGTGCTGGAACTAAAGCCAGCTATGGAGGAATCAAAGGATTCATCTGCCTTAATGTTAGTTGTCTCTGGTGCAAATATCTATAGATGAGCCCATCACCCTGAGCTCCCTTTCTTGTGAAGAGAGAGAAATGGGCTCTTACAGGGTGCGACTTAGCTGGACTATTTCAGGCAGCTTCATTAGGATGAAGTGAGTTTTCACACAGGCTGTGCCTGTTTCTCTCTGGTGACTATAAAGAAAGACCAGCTCAGATGTGGGTATTTACACATGCAGACTGTGGTTGCCCTCTGACACCTCCAGGTCTTTCATCCCTGCTGAGACAGCCTGTGTCATTCTCTTTCATCCCCAATTTTAGTCTAGAAATAGCAACTCCAAAACCCACCATCCCGATAATGCAGGATGTGGGAGGCTTGAACCTTCCCTGCAGGTGCATGAGGATCTGGGCTATGTTGCAGGGTAAAGGGCTCAGGACACAGTGAGATGTTGCCTTTGCCTGCAATGCTGGACCTGCGGGCAGCGGTGTTCCCAGAGCACTGTGGAAAGCCGGAGTTAGTAAGCACTGAAAACAAAGTCAAACCTTTTTAAACAGTTTAACTGAAAACTTCTGTCCCTCCTGGTTGTTCAAATGTCATTTTCTTTGTATTACCAACTCATTCGCTCTCGTCTTGCGGAAAAATTGCTTGCGTGATTTTATTACACATGCACACACCTAAGAGTACACAAACACCTTGTGAAAATCAATTAGAAATCTCCAAAGGACAATGAAGAACTAAAAATAACAAAAACAACAGGAAGTCCTGTACCCTCGTGTATGACGTTAAAAAAGGATGCTTACCTGGTAATGAAGGAGAAGTGGTATGGCTTCTTTCCCTTCCAGGCCATCTTTAAAGATGTCCTAAATGGATTTAGTTGAGTTTAATCAATCGAAATTGAGCGAGGTCACAAATTTAAGCAAGAAAATATGCTGTGTTGAAGATCTTAATAGGAGATAATTGTTTAATACAGGATGCAGAAGTTCGCAATATTCCTCCAATATATTTCCTTTTAGCCTTCACTGCCTGATAATGCATCTGGAACGTTTCCTTTTTTTTCATATGAACTTTGTTTTCCCCATATGATACTTTAACTTACCCATTCTTTCACACAGTTTCCTTGCACCTGTACTTTCATGTTTTTCTATGCCTTGGTGTTATTTTTCAGGCCCCCAAAGCTCTGCTTTTTGATTGGTACATCTCTGTAGAAAATACTGTGTTTTTCCCTGCCATGGATGGGCCTCAGGGATTTAGTGTTGCCTCGGGGGCATTCACATTTCTGGGGCAGGAGAATGTTACTCCTCCTTTCCCTTTTATAACCACCAAGCAAAACCACTGATCTCCAGCCCTGATCAAGTAAGCACAGGACTTATGTCATTTCAAAACACAAAGCCCAAAATCTGCTGAGCAGAATGTATAGTTCAACTCCAATCTAGCTGTAAAAAAGGGGTCTATGATAATGTTAATAGACTTAAAAGCATTGGGAGGCAATTTGACATACTTCCAGTAGAAAATAGCAGCGTTACCACATAAGCATCAGAGAAGATAAGGTATGATATTTTGCCATGGTTACAAATACAAGGACAATAAATATGTCTCATCCTTTTCCAAGAAAACAGGAGAAAAATAACTGGCAAGGTGCCTGCTTGTAAAACCAATTCCAATGCATAAAGGGGCCTGCAAAAAGGATTCTGACTATTACACTGCCAGGCAGAGAGCAGGAAAAAACATTTCTGGATGCAAGAGGCATTGAAAGTGTAACCAGAAATAAAATAATAGTTCCTTTTGAGCTTTTCAGGAGTGAGACCAACCCAATAAAACTGATAATGCCCTCTCCAGCTCCAACATCTGGCACGCCAGCCAGCCTCTCTCCTTCTTGCTGATAGCCAGAAGAGGCACCAAGGATAAAAGAAATGGATTGAGTAGATGAAGCAAGTGAGAGAATTTTTTGCTCTGATCTCAAATCTGCATTTTGTATCACTGGCAAACTCACTTGACACCATCTGGGAGCAGCTTCACTGGCAATGTGACACAGGAATTGCAACTTTGGCCACCAAATTCCCTCCTGCAGGAGGTTCACCCGGAGGCAGCACAAGCGTTGCTGGGAGCTTGTTTCTCCGTCTGAGGAGGAGCCAGCAGGAGTTTTCCTCTGAAGAAGCTAGACTTAATTTCTGTCAAGAGATGCTTACGACAAGGTTATCTGCAGAGGCAGATCATTTCCTTTGCAGTTTCTCTTGGCTACATGGAGAGGAGATTGCTGTAACTGTGTCGTGTCAAGCTGACATGCTTACTAGTATAGAGCTACTCACAGGTAGCTGTCATACCTATAGATAAACCCTGCTGCACGTGCTATTTTCAATCATCTGCCCTCAGTTTAGGTCACAAATAGAGACCAAGAGTGCCTCTTCCCCTGATTCTTCATGCATGATGGGCTGTAATTCTCCCAAGGGCATTCAGTCCTGTCTGCCCCAGCACATTAGGGACAGTTTAATACTCTTACCTCCAAGAAAGGATCATGACAGCCTCTCCAGCTCGCTTAGCTCAGCTCTTTGCAACATGGCCAGGTGACTGTGGTAGACACCGCCCCAGGCTGATGGACACCCCCCAGGCTGGTGCTTTTGGCTATCTATCTGCAGACTCAGGGGGGCAACTATACATTCTTCAGAGTGCTCCGTATTTGTCTTGCAGACAAAAAGGTCTAGAAACATCATTTGCCTTATGCAAAAATTGTGGGAAGAGACTCCCCAAGCCACTTATGACTGCTGGGTGCCTGACACCCATTTTTATCACAGGAAAAACAACAGCTTTTCATCTCCAGATTCCCCAGTTGAGCGCTATGGGATAGGCACAGCTAACTAGTAAATTAGGCCCTCTGGCTGAATTAGTTGCAATGGTTAAAGTGATTATAAACAGCAGCTGTGATGGGGATAGGTCATGGTAACCTGTAGGTCTGAGTATCTGAGCAGCTGCATTTTTCCAGCAGCCATGTGGTGCTGGAGCCTCTTCAGCTACCACCGGCCCCTCGGCACTCATGTCAGGTGTGACAGTGCTGCTGCCACAGCTCCAGCTGAGTGGGCCAAACCAGAGTCACGTCTGCCCTGACATGCTCAGGGGTGCTCTGAGGAGTTGCACAAGCACCGGCTCTCCCCGACCTCGCTGCAGCTGGCAGGCAGCAGGGATGCAGCCACCAGCACTGAGGATGGGGTGGCTAAGGGTTGGTGAGACCCATCCTGCCTGAGGGCTTGAAATAAAATAAACGTGATGATACTTCCTCACTTTCTGATGCAAAGGCAGAAAAAGCATAGGTTTCTAAGAAGTCCTGCTGCTAGCCTTCATTTTAACTCCACTGGCTGATTTCCATCAGGGATACTGGGGAGCCCTTCGCCAGCAGCACAGGGCAGTTCAGAGAATGAATTCTGAATCCTAATTCAGCAGCCAATTACCACAAATATTAATCTAGTCATACTTAAAATGTGGGATGAAACTTTTGTTTTTTTTTCTAATACGTCTCCCATTGGAAATGTGCAGCTTGCACAGCAAATCTGGGGTGAGGTTCATCATCTGTCTCATGACACAGAGGCCGTTGCCAGGATTTTTTGACTAAGTGCCAGGCACCATTGTAGGTGGGAACGTGAACTGCAGTTGCTTGTGTGCGCTCGTTTGCGGTTGTAAATAATGCAGTGTTTGGAAGCAGTTCAGAATACTGCTGCAATCAGATAGCCTCAATATTGGCTGTTTGGTGCCAGAGACACAGTGATTGTGCGAGTGCTAAGAGCAGCGGGGGTGAGAAACACCGCGAGCTCAGCCTCCACGCAGTTCCTCTGCAAGGAAACACACACGGTGTCTCTGATCTCTCTACTTTCCTGATATCCACTGATCTTAAATGTCTCACATATTTGACCCTGTTTACATAGGCATCTATCCCAGGAATAATTCCTAACAGTGAGTGCAGGATTGTGTTTTCTGAGGTCAAGAGAAACAAGATAGTAATTACAGAGATAATTGCTTTTAATGCATTTTTCACCTACAGAGTCCCATTAAAATATTCCTTACAGAAGAACAGAAAGGAACAATGTTTTAATATTAGGCAAAAAAAGGTTTACAAGAAACACTTTCTTCCTCCTTTGTTATATCCAAGTTCCTTGACAGTGATCATGAATTAATTTTCACATTGTGCAGTCTGGTTTTTTTTGTGGAGCAGACATTGCTGGCTGCATCTGAGTAATGAAACTTGGAAAACACTGACAGTGTTTATGATGATTAAAATCAATTGAAGGACACTGTTCAGTACTCTCTAGTTAGGGTTAAAATTACTCGTGTGTCTCTTAAAAATCAGCTAGAAAGAAAAGGCCAAATTGTTAAGACCTGTTAAAGCAGGATGCATGTAAATCTTTTTTTCCTCCACTGTTTTATCGATGGTGTTTGACAATTACATGAGTTCGTTCCTATATGTCCTGCAACAGCTTTTGGCTCAGTGTCACTTACTTCCACATTGAGCTGCTCATATTTCACTTGTCTAATTTTGTAGTGTCTCCAGGAACAAAACTGCTCAGGTCACCTACAACCGTGATCCCGCTGGTCCCCACACCACAGAAGGGAAAGTCTGCTGGAGCAGGGGGTGGGAGAGCTGGTGGGTGCCTGCTGCACCCAAGACTGGGGCAGGGGGATTCCCCCGGTCCCCCTAGAGCGCCCGTGGGTGCACATTCAGAGCGAGTGCAAGCAGGGAACTGGCCCTGGACCCTTTGAAGTCACTCACGCATCAACTGGTGAAGAGTTCAAAGAGCTGTCACCAGCCCTTGCTTGGTGGGTGATACCTTGGTAATGCCCACTCTGCAGGGCAGGAGAGGTGCCCGGAGCTGAATTTGGGTTGTCACAGGCTCATTAGCAGGGAAGCACCTCGGAGGGGCCCAAGCCCTTTCCCACATTTGCTTGGGGCAGGTTGGGGCATGCAGCAGGGTGGGATGTTGGTCAGACCCATTCCCACTGCCGTCCTCTCCCAGCCATGGCCCCACTTCCCCACAGCCTTCCTGGGCAGTGTGCTATGGCTGGCTCCTGCTCCACTTGGTCCTCTGAAACCCTACAGCCTGTTCTGCAGGGCTGCCGCATACCCAGGGATCATGTCTCCTCTATTTGTGCAGTTGACTGGATCTACCTGGACATAAGACTTCCCTTTTGTTGAACTAAATTCAAAATTTCAGTTAATTTTCACAATCTGCCCAGCTAAGTCCAGCTCCCTTCCTTCAGTAGCTCCTCCACCTCTGTGAAATTTTGAAAACTTAATACACAACCCCTTTATTCACCCAAGTTGTGGGTGAAAATGCTGACGGGTCCATTGTCCCAGCAAGACTCCTCTGAAACTGCTGCTGATCCATATGCTCCTTTGGGCAGTGACTCACTGACAGCTGCTGATCTCCACACCAGACTTGTGCTCACCCTCAGCTTTTTCTAAGTGTTATCTACCTAACTTACTAATGAAAATCTCACATAAGATGCTATCAAAGCCATCAATACACATTATTAGGGTATGACAAATCTACAGTGGCTATTACGTGTATATTTTTTATTTTCAAAGCACTTAGAAACAGGATCGTTCTAGTACTTCTTCTGGAAATCAGAATTAAGCTGGCTGATGTGCATTTACCAGAGCCTCCTTCTGCTTCTTCTTAGCAAAAGATACAATTTTCTTTTATGGTGTTTCTTGGTTCCTCACTTCTACTCAGAAA
Organism: Charadrius vociferus; assembly: GCF_000708025.1. Lineage (NCBI taxonomy): Eukaryota > Metazoa > Chordata > Aves > Charadriiformes > Charadriidae > Charadrius > Charadrius vociferus. Next base: position 2,565,247 of record NW_009647942.1, on the reverse strand, counting down.
TTGCAAAGCCAGTTCTCGAAGTACCCTTGTAGAGCACCCAACTTTCAAATTTCATCAGGCTCCAACAATTTCAAAATATTTTATGTACTGCTATACTTTCTTACATCTTTCACTTTCCTGTTCTTTCATTTCAGCCTGAATTTGTACCATTTCCCCTCTGTTATGTTAGCTGTTTGATCGCTACTGATGCCTCTAGTGAACACTGAGTCAAAAAAGGCATTCTGCAGTTCAGCCTCCTCAGTATCGCTTGCCATTAGCTTTTCTTCTGCAGTGAGTAGTGGACCAATGTGTCCTCTGATATTTCTTTTTCCATTAATGCCTCCATAGACTGTGGTTTTGCTGTTCTTTATTTCTTTTTCACTTGGATTTGATTTTCTCCCCTCCAGCACATATTGTCCTTTGATATTCATCCTTACTCACTTGACCTCATGCCCATTTCCTCTGTACTTCTCTCCTGTATGAGTTCACTGAAGAGCTGGAATTTATCCAAACTGGTCTCCTGCTGCAACTTCCAGCCTGCCTACACGCTGGTAGACTTTCCAGTTGTACCATAACATCATTTTCTACAAGGAACTCACAATTCTCCTGAACTGTTTCTTCTTTTAAACTATTTTTCCACAAACTGTTATCTATTATCTTTCTTTGGTTACTAAAATGTGTTTCTGGAAGCCAATTGGCTTAATTCTGTTTTGTTTGGTTCTTCCGCTTTCATTGTCTAAGACCTGTTACACTTAATAATCTGTCCCTTAGTAGTTAACATCAACCTATCAGCTGCACACTGATGATGCTTTGAGTGCTCTAGGAGGGAAGCAACAACATAATAAAAGCAGCCATGAAAACAGCCATGTTAATTTGAATTATGAAAAGAAAACCTGAAAGATTTCAAAAAGACGTGAACTATTTATTAACTGACCTCCCACATCTACCTTGGCTCTATGTGGTGCTTCATAATGCACTTTCTCTTCTTGACATTTCACTGACACAGCAGGAGGTAAATTAAAACTTAACCTACCTGCACAAGAGATATATTCAGGTAATTAGAGGTAACAACTGCAGCTTTAGCTTCTACTGACATTAAGGAGAGAAAAAAGGCAGTGTCTCTAGACCATCTCCAAGAGCTGTGCCTCCCAACAGCAGTGCAGGATGGCTTTAGCAATCAAACCCAACTGCGGTTCGCTATTCAAAGCAGAGGAGTGAAATCCCTCCATGGACTAATCCCCACCTCCACCCCCACAGCAGCACAAGCTGCTTGCTGGTGGCAAAGGACATACCAAGCCCCACTGCCCAGCACATCACCCGTGGTAAGGCTGCACTCTTTTCAGCAGAACAGTGATGGAGAAACTTCCCAGAGAAGCTGTGGAAGCACCATCCATGGAGGTCCTCAAGATTCAGGTAGACGAAGAGTTGATGGGCCTGACTGCATCTTGTCCCACTTGTTCCTGAGGCTGGGCTGGATGTCTCCAGAAGTCCTTTCCAACCAGCATGCCTGTGGAGCTTCTAAGGCAGTTTCCCGCTCTCCCTGAGGCAGCAAAAGACTGGGACTCAAGCAGAGAGAGGGGCTAGCGGCTGCCTCCCTCTGGAGACAATAGCAGCTACTGGTGATATGTTTGCCCTTGGGGATAATTCATGTTTCCAAAATTGGTGAGACTCTGGTTCTCCCTTCTCCTCCTCCCTGCACAGCCTTTCTTGTTTAAGCCCCTCTTTGAAATTTATTGTTCACCAATTAGGTGTGATTTTTGTGGCTGAGATTTCTAGAGGTCCAGTCAGTGCTGAAGGGAACTTTTTTGAGAAGCTGCCCTAGAAATGGGATGTGGTCTGAGCTGCTATAGATGGGGACTTAGCAGAAAGGTGACATATGCAGGTAAGGTGGTCCCAGAAGGTGCAGAATTGTAGCCGGTCACTGAGAAACATATTTGGGAGGTGGCATATAGCTAAGGCAAAGACAAGCTCTGGGTTCCTCCCTTGCTGTTGCAGGGCACAGGGCATGCTTGAGCCCCTGAGACAACTGCACGGGCTGGCACAGCACTCTCTCAGCCCCTTCCTTCTTCACATCTTTCCCCTCATGCCACTGTCCCTCTCCCCTGGCGATGATCTGCCCTTGGCAGCCTGAGAGGGTGAGTGCATGTCCCAGGCGGTCTCAAAGCAAGGCAGAGCCTGGCCCTTCTCCTTTCTTTACCTCACTGTCCAAAGACATTCCTCAACTACCATGGACACTTTGGACCCAGCCTTTCTCCAGCTAAACCAATTCCCATTTCAGATGGCATCACAGCAATGCAGAGACAGAAGCGCTGTTAAGAAGAGCTCCGTCATTAACTCACCAAATATTAAATGGCATCAAAGCACTGCAGATAAAATTATTTCAGGGACTAATTACTATACCAATCCTTCTGGCTTTAATTCTAGACCTGAAATATTGCAGCATTAATAAAATAGGATTCACAGTACATGAGACACGTGAGAGAAGATTCAATTTGTAATGATAATTTGAAACATTTTAATAGGATTTCACCAGCAATATGAAGATTGACAGTTTAATAATTTGTGGAAACGAAGAAGTAAAGCTCAGGCAACATATACAAAGCCTTCCTAAAACACCCGGAAGACAGTGCAAGATAAGCCAAATATCTGGCAAATTCCTGATCTCCCTTTTCAGAGTAGGACCGACTCCAACTCCAGCACTGTGGCTCTCACTGCAAGAGCTCAGTGCCTGAAGTTGACAGGGAGAGGAATTTTAGGCTTAAGCTCTCCAAAGGCTGACTACCAAAACAGTCAGTGTTCTGCCATCTTTGCAGCAGACATTTTAAGCCGGTGTTTGAAGCAGATGCTTGGGTGCTGGACTGAAAAACTTACAGGAGATGGGAAGTAAGTCTCCATGAGGACATCCTCAGTTCAACAGAAGAGCAGCCAAAATTATCACATCAACAACTTAAACTTGCAAGAGCAATGTCTTGAAAAGCCTTTAGTTTAAGGAGAAAATTTAAAGATTACATGCAAGGAATAAGCTGTGCCTGGCTGCTGTTTCCTGTCCTCTACAAGAGCCCTGCATGCCACCGAGGCCGTGCTGGTGCTGCGGTGTGCTTGCGGGGTGCCCTTACTCTCACGAGGGATCCATCTCCGCCCCCCTGCCACTTTGCAGATGCAGAGAGGGATGAGGATTCCTCCTTCCCTGTTTAACCAAGTCAGGACACCTGACAGCTGCCTAGCAAAGAGGTGCGAGCGCCAGCTTTGCCCTGAAAAGCCGCTCGGTCGCTCGAGCTGGGCAGCTGGGGACAGCAGTACCACAGGGACCAACAGCACAGGGAACAGCATAAACATGGTCATAGGCGCCGGCAGTCACTTGATTCTAGCTAAGCTGTATTTTCTCATCTCAAACGACACGTCTGTTCGTGGACTAATGAGAGGCAGTAAGAAAGAGAGCACAGCCTTGTTTTGTGCCATACTCACCAATAAAAGGGCATAGCAGCATTTTGTCCATATTGCGTTAAAAGATGCCAATGAAAAAGACAGGCTGGATCTATCGCAGGTGCAGCAAAAGTGTATGGCATGTCTTTGCTGCTGTAAAAGGATATTATTGTGTCAGAGTGTGCTGGTTTTGTCTGGCATAGAGTTAATTTTCTTCACAATAGCTAGTACTGGGCTATGTTTTGGATTTGTGCTGAAAACAGTGCTGGTAACACAGGGATGGTTTAGTTACTGCTGAGCAGTGCCTGCACAGAGTCGGGGCTTTTCCGCCTCTCACACCACCCCACCAGCGAGCAGGCTGCGGGTGCACAGGTTGGGAGGGGACACAGCCAGGACAGCTGACCCCAGCTGACCAAAGGGATATTACACACCATATGATGTCATGGTCAGTCATAAAAGCTGGGGAAAGGAAGGGGGGGACATTGGAAGTGATACTGTTTGTCTTCCCAAGTAACGGTTGTGTGTGATGGAGCCCTGCTTTCCCGGAGATGGCTGAACACCTGCCTGCTGGTGGGAAGCGGTGAATGAATTCCTTGTTTTGCTTTGCTTGCCTGCGCAGCTTTTACTTTGCTTATTAAACTGTCTTTACCCCAGCCCACAGGTTTTCTCACTTCTGCTCTTCTGATTCTCTCCCCCACTGCACCAGGGGGAAGTGAGTGAGCGGCTGCATGGTGCATGGTTGCCGGCTGGGGTTAAACCGTAACACAGAGGAAAACCAGGCATTTGAAGAAATCCTCTAACTCAACGTACTTTGCCAACTCACAGGACAACGATACAGTGTGAGGGACACTGTAGTTCAGTTGGTGATATGATACAAGCTTTTAGGAAAGAAAAGGAAAGAAACTTCTGAAAATACAATTGTTAAGAAGTTACGCCAGAAGGTTGATAAGAAGCTATGCTATGTGCTGCTCATCTGGTACCAGTGTGTTTGTTAAATTTTCGGGGAGGGGGCGGCGGGAGCAGGTTTCATACCTGTGTTTTGTGTTTTGACATTTTCTAAAAGTGACTGTAACAAAATTATAGTCTTGCTGAAATGCATCCGCCACCTTTCAGTTCTGGCTTTTCAAACTACACAACATGAGAGACACCCGGCTCAATTTACACTAACTAACTGCCCTATGTGAAGCTGCATTTTGGTGGACAGAAATTAGAAAATAATCTTACCTAAGAAATCGTATTTTCTGATTTGTTTTTCAGATACTGTTGATGCTAATTAAGAGCTTGTTCCGTGCAGCTGGAAGACAGCACCAAAAAGCCTGCTCCATTTGTGAGAAGCAGGAGGAA